>NC_090730.1:27383442-27438442 GCF_036898095.1 Palaemon carinicauda
TATGACTAAAAACACAAAATTTATATCTCACATAAATGGCAAACCCAGTATCATGTGATACATCTAATCAGGACACAATTTTAAATCTTCATTTCCAACGTGGCCGTGTGTGTTTAATTCAATTGAAAACAATGTTGAAGGCCAAATCATATTCAAATCAGTCCATCCTGAATATCGTATTTTCAAATTCTACCAAATTTACTAATAAGTCTCAGTAAAATTCTTTATTAAAGAGTCTGCATATCCACTGTTAAACTTATAAGATTATAAACTTATCATGTTGTCTAGTTGACCAAAAGGCTTGCAAATAAGCATTTGTGTAAACAGACGAAGATTACTCTTTCACACCTGCGTGAAGATTACTTTTCCGCACCTGCAAAGACACAAACATACAGCGTAAAGGTTACTTCACCGCACCTGCAAAAACACAAATATACAGCATAGCCGAAACGTCTTTATTTCCGCACCTGCAAAAACACAAACATACAGCATAAAGGTTACTTCTCCGCACCTACAAAGACACAAACATACAGCGTAATGGTTACTCTACCGCACCTGCAAAGACACAAATATACAGCATATTCTAAACGTTTTCTTTCCGCACCTGCAAAAGCACAAACATACAGCATAAAGGTTACTTTTCCACAACTACAAAGGCACAAACATACAGCGTGAAGGTTACTTTTTCGCACCTGCAAAAACACAAGCATACAGCATAGCCTAAAGTTTACTTTTCCACACCTGCAACGATACAAACATACAGTGTAAAGGTTATTTTTCGTACCAGCAAAGACACAAGCATACAGCGTAGTCTAAAGGTTATTTTTCCGCACATGCAAAGACACAAACATACAGCGTAAAGGTTACTTGACCGCACCTGAAAACACACAAACATACAGTGTAGCCTAAAGGTTACCTTTCCGCACCTACAAAGACACAAACATACACCGTAGCCTAAAGGTTACTTTTCCCCACCTACAAAGACAAAAATATACAGCGTTGCGTAAAGGTTACTTTTCCTACCTATAAAGACACAAACATACAGCGTTGCTTAAAGGTTACTTTTCCACAACTACAAAGACACAAACAGACAGTGTAAAGGTTACTTTACTGCATCTGCAAAGACACAAACATACAGCTTAAAGGTACCTTTTTGGGCTCGGCCATGTCGTCCTGATGGAAGGTTTCTTTAAGTAGCTTTCTAAGGGATATTTGCTACAGTGATACTCCCAGTGAATTAACCGTAGGTCTCCAGAATTCTAACTCCTGGCGCGAGTATCCTTAATATATCTTTAAGGATATCGCATAATATTGGGGGACGTATTTAATGATACGACACATAGCAATCTTTACCCCGAATAGATTTAACTCTTTGAGGGGGAAGAGTGGCGAACGAAAGGAGAGCCGTTATCAAGGTATCCGGTGAACCCACTCCCTGTACTACTACGGCCCATCATTCCTTTCAACTGTAACATTTCAGCTAAGTGCACTCCCACGTTTCTTTCGATGTTGTTACGGTTTATTGGATTATTATCATGCTATCTCCAGCATCTTCATCCTCTGGAAAGTTGAGTATTTGATCTTTCCTGTGTATAATTTATAGCTCCCTTCTCACGGTTGAATCTTTATAATTCAAGTGTGTTAAGTGGAGCGCAGCCAACTCCGGAGGCGACCATTTTGACACCGCTGTCGCACGCCATAAATGCAAATTATTTAGTTAGTAGTGCGATGCTTCCGGTATTTAGCTATAAAAAAAACTTTTAGCTAGTTAGGCAAATTA
This sequence comes from Palaemon carinicauda, assembly GCF_036898095.1. NCBI lineage: Eukaryota > Metazoa > Arthropoda > Malacostraca > Decapoda > Palaemonidae > Palaemon > Palaemon carinicauda. Next base: position 27,385,223 of record NC_090730.1, read on the forward strand.
TACTAGTGAAGATTGCATACATATAATATTTCCTCTTCCGATATGTAACGTTACTTTCATATACGACGGGACCACGGTGGTATCAATCGTAGCCGCGGTCCCCACCCGAGTTAGGCTAGCCTAACCCATTCTGTATACGTTAGTAATGTAAATCTCATTGTTTAACCTCTTGTATCGTTCCTATTAATTTGGTTGGGGATATATATCCCCTAGAATTTATTGGTATAATTCGATATATTTCTCTTTTAGAGAAAAGAGGCTAAACTCTTTCTCCACCCTGAGTGCCGCCACCTCAATGCGGCAACCTTATCTTTCGTCATCGCAACCAAGTACTTAACTCCAGCTTGACTTAGATAGTTTTACCATCGATCTTCTTTGCCGCCGAGTATCCCGGCTTTGAAGTATGACGGTAACTCAGGGTGTATTGTCTTGCTGCCGACAATGTCGCCGCAGGGGAATCGCGATCCCTCTGCCGCCCACGACGTTGTCGGCATGGGAAGCTATGCTTCCTTAGTTTATAATTTACAACCGAAAGTAGGCGGCATACATGCCGCCGCCTTTCTCCCTTGTAGACTATAAGACATGTCTTATAGCCGACAATGTCGCCGACAGGGGAATTCTTATTCCTCTGCTGACCACGACGGCGTCAGCAAAGGAAGCCATGCTTCCTTGGTTTACAGCCGAAAGTAGACGGCATGCTCGCCGCCGTCTTTCTCCCCTGCAAACTATAAGACCCTTTTCCCTCCCTCCTCTGACCTTTAGTGTCGGCCTAGCCGACACAACATTCTTTTGGCCAGTATTCTACAATCATCCCGGCTTGCCGGGTTGACTAAGTTTCCGACCGGGACCCTACCAGCGGCGGTTAGGTTGCCGCCTCGGCCAACTCCCCCTTATGTCCTTCCTTCATCGGAAGCGAATGCCCCAGGGGGAAAGACTGAGCCGGCCCTGACGGCTGCCAGTGGGAAACCCATCATACTGTTGAGAATTCTTCAGTCCTTTCTTGGACTGCCATCCACAGACCTCGCAACCGGCAGTACAGCCGGCAGCAAAAGTTGTCGCTGGATGGAAGCTAGAATCAGATGTATTCCTCCCCTTCCATTAGAACTCTCATTCTGGGAGTAGCCCTCCTACACTTCCAATTATTGTGCTACACCACATAGGAAATCCTCCTTTCCATCCTTTCTCTCTCTCAATCAGTTAGTGCTGCCAGGCACTAACCTAACCCCGGTAGTATACCGGTAAAACTACAGTATACAATAATACAGTAGCCAGTATAACTACAGTATATAACAATACAGTAGTTAGAAAACTATAGTATATAATAATGCAGTAGTTGGTAAAACTACAGTATACAACAATACAGTAATACAAGTATTTCTAACATATTCTGCGTATCCTTTCACAGTCTATTGTTGGGACCGTATAATATGTTGAGGTGAGGTATTCACTCAACACCCTGATGAATCCTTCGATTATCGGGACACTTATAAATCACCGTTCAGTATTAATATTTTACAGGTGGAGGAGTTAGTGTAAATATTCACTGACTCTGGCTCTACATACGGGAGTTATTCCACTCTGTATTTTCCTTTATAAGGAAATTAAATATTAATATTGACGGAGGTCACAGCAATTGCCTGGGAGAGGAAACACAGATATGTGTCTTTCCTATTTCTTTTCTAGCTTACTATCCTAAGCTATTAAATATAATAGTAAGTATTACTATTTGATAAGTATGCATTTATATCAATGATATAAACAACTCAATACTCATTTCACCTTTTCTTTCCTTACAGGAGGAGCCAATGGTGAAGTGTGCAGTCGCGTTCTGCAACCACAAGAGCAAGGACGTTTGTGGGCATACGATGTGTAGGTCTCATGCCCACTGCTGCATCGTATCTGGATCCCTGAGGTACTGGGACCCGAAGCACGGTTGCTCCATCTGCTCGGCCCTGATGACTGAAGGCTTTGGAGAAGAGATCCCTGACACTACGGAGTCAAGGGATACAGCAAGAGAAACTCTTCAGAGGTGGGTAAGAGGGTTCCAGAAGAACTCTCCGGGACCTTACCTACCTAACGAATCTATAAGGTGCCCTCTGTTCCCTAAGGCTCAATCCAGTGCAGTTGTGCCCCAGGAACAGGTTAAGCCTCCCTTCATCCAACTGACAGTGGACGCAGATATCATCAAGGCACTGGAAGGCATGGACATCCATCAAGAACGGATGTCGGAGGTGTCTACCGACACCGAAAAGGACCTTCTACAAGAAGACCCTAAAGAAGAGGTGGCCCAACCACCTACGTAGGAAGATGGATCCGTTTTGACGGTAACTGAGATCCCTCAGTTCACCGTGACGGCATATCAACCTGTGCCGTCAACCTCTTCAGCCCCAACTCCCCAACCGGATGTGCAGGTCGGCAGGAGCGAAGCTCCCTTAGAGTCGATCCAGCAGATGTTGGCAGTGTTCCGGAAGGAACAGCAGGAGATAAAGCCCGATCTCAAAGAGACGAAGAGAGAGGTAAGGGAAGGGAAACGCTCTGGCGCTTCCAGAGGCTTTGCTAAGCCCCTTAAAGTATCTGACCTACCTCACTGCTCCGAAACCAACCGCTGGAGGTACACGGAGCATATGCCCATGATGAATGGGAAGCTCTATATCTTCGAAAAGTTGGGGCCAAACCCCTTGAAGATCTCCAATTCTGGCCCAGCTTTTCAGCATACCCAGATTGTTACGTGAGACTGCGGGATGAACCAGTATCCTGTGAGGAGACGGTACCAAAGGAAGTCATTGTCTTCGAGCATGACAAGCCATAGGCTGTCCTATCCTAGACCCTAAAAGGAGCCGGATATACCAACTCCAAAGTCTCGGCATTGAGCAAGAGGCATCCAACCTTCATTGCTCCTTCCTCCAGAGCTTTCCCCTTTTCGGTGAAAGCCCTTGACTGTGTCATGAGAGCAGTCGATGAGGGCAAACCGTGCCATGCCTACCTGCGAGAAGAAGTGGAATGAAGTTCATCTAACCTTCTCCGTCTCTAAGTTGGATCCGGAGATAGCAGGTCAACAGTTCAATGAGAACCTTCCAAAGCTGCCAGAACATCTTTTGAGAAGAAAAAAGAGATAAAAGAGAGACTAGCTGCTTCTTTGTCTCATTAGAACTGCCTGGAAATGTGTGCAGGCCTTACCAACGCTTCAGACATGTATATGGTCTTAGCCAAGTCCCACATGGGTACCCTGGTGAAGGACTTGTATGCCTTCGTCAGGTCAAGGAGGGCCTGTAGAGAGCATGTGTTTGCCACAGCAACGGTCAAACACAAACCCAGGAAGCTGATCACTTCATGCACCTGGAGCAAAGACCTCTTCCCACAAGATGTAGTTCAGGAGGTTATCGTTAAAGCTGCCACGGAGAATAGGAACCTTCTCCAAAAGTGGGGCACGTCTTCCAAGAGGAAATCATCCTCAGATGGTGGTCCCCAACCTAAGAACAGGAAGACAAAGAAACCACGTAGACCTGCACAACTTCCGACTGTGACCATGGCCACAGTGCCTCAAATGGTAACTCAGCCGCAAACCACCTTCCAGAAGGTCCCTCAGCAGCTAGTAACCCAATCACCTGTGTTTAACGCAGGTTTTGCGAGGCACACAACTACCTTTCGACCCTACAAAGGTAGAGCCACAAAAAGAGGCTCCTTAAGAAACCCCTCAAGGGGTAGAGGAGGACGCGGTCAAGGAAACAAGTCCTCAGGAACCTCTCAGCAATGAGAGGCTCCAGGTAAGAGGGAGACTCTTCCACTTTCGGGATCGTTGGACCTTCGATCCCTGGGCCCACAGCCTAATCAGGAATGGACTCGGTTGGAAATGGAATAAAATTCCACCCCCTTTTCCAGAATTCTTCCAACACTCCACCCCCTTGTTGGAAGAATATACCTCAGAACTCTTGAACAAAAAGGTCATAAGGAAAGTAAAGTCCATCAAATTCCAGGGAAGGCTGTTTTGTGTTCCCAAGAAAGACGCTAACAAACTCAGAGTTATTCTAGACTTGTCTCCACTCAACAAGTTCATTGAGAACAACAAATTCCGGATGCTTACCTTACAACGCATAAGGACCCTTTTACCAAAAGGGGCGTACACAGTCTCAATAAAACTGGCAGATGCTTACTGGCACCTACCAGTCAGCTGCCCCCTCTCCTCCTACCTAGGATTCAGGATACAGAAGACAAAGCATGTCTTCACAGCATGCCCTTTGGGCTAAAAATAGCCCCAAGGATATTCACAAAACTTGCGGATAAAATCGTCCAACAACTACGCTCAGAAGGAATTCAGGTAGTAGCATACCTGGACGATTGACTGGTGTGGGGAGCATCCAAGACGACTTTTCTACAAGCAGCCGGAAAGGTGATCTAGTTCATGGAGCATCTAGGCTTCAAGATTAACCGCAAGAAGTCTCACCTTTCTCCAGCTCAGAAGTTTCAATGGTTAGGAATTCATTGGAACTTACAGTCACACCATCTCTCCATTCCACTGAAGAAGAGGAGAGAGATAGCGGGATCTGTCAAGAGACTATTGAAACACAAGAGGATTTCAAGACGCCAACAGGAAAGAGAATTGGGTTTTCTCCAGTTAGCAGCAGTGACAGACCCAGTGCTAAAAGCACAGTTAAAGGATGCGTCAAAAGTCTGGAGAAGATACGCATCAAACGCTCAAAGAGATCAACAAAGGTTGACACCAACCAGATTGCGCACACTACTAAGGCCGTGGTCAACAGCCAAGAGCCTAGCGCAAACAATTCCCTTACAACCACCTCAACCATCAATGGTAATACACACAGATGCCTCCCTGGAAGGATGGGGAGGCCATTCGCATGAAAGAAAAGAGCAGGGGAATTGGTCGCACCAGTTCAAAACCTTTCACATCAACATCTTGGAGGCTATGGCAGTCTTCCTAACGTTTAAGAAACTATCCCCTCGCAGGTCAGTCCACATCAGACTGGTCTTGGACAACGAGGTGATAGTAAGATGTCTAAACCGACAAGGCTCGAGATCATCTCACATCAATCACGTGATGTTAGCCATCTTCTACTTGGCAAGGAAGAGAAGGTGGCATTTATCAGCAGTTCACCTGCAAGGGTTCCGCAATGTGACAGCGGATGCTCTATCCAGATGAAAGCCGATAGAGACAGAATGGTCCCTAGACGCAGACTCATTCTCCTTCATCTCGGAAAGAGTCCCAGAACTGCAGATCGACCTCTTCGCAACGAGCGACAACAAGAAACTACCTCGTTATGTAGCCCCTTACGAGGACCCTCAAGCAGAAGCGACAGACGCCATGTCTCTCAACTGGAACAGATGGAATCGAATCTACCTGTTCCCAACAACCAATCTCCTGCTGAAAGTCCTTGACAAGTTAAGATCCTTCTGAGGAACAGCAGCAGTAGTGGCCCCCAAATGGCCCAGATGTAATTGGTTCCCTCTAGTTCTAGAATTGAAACTGAAGCTGTTTCCTTTGCCAAACCCAGTCTTATCCCAATTGGTTCAGAAGTCGACAGTCTACTTCATCCTTGAGAACAATCAACCTACATCCATGATTTTCTCGCCCTAGCAGCCAAGAAAAGGTTTGGGATCTCAAAAGACAAGATCGACTTCATCGAAGAATACAAGTCAAGTTCAACTAGGAGACAATATGAATCGTCTTGGAAGAAGTGGGTTTTTTTTGTGAAAGCAAGGAAACCGACAGAAATATCAATAGATTTCCGTCTCTCCTTCTTCATCCACCTACACGAACAAGGCCTTGCTTCCACCACAATAACTGCGTGTAAGTTGGCCTTGTCTAGACCTCTTCTTTACGCCTTTCAGGTGGACCTTTCAGGTAAAATCTTCAATAAGATACCAAAAGCATGCGCTTGACTCAAAACAGCAACCCCTCCAAGGCCCATATCATGGTCATTGGACAAATTCTTGCACTACGCTTCGAATATGAACAATGAGGATTGCACCCTAAAGGATCTAACACAGAAAGTGATATTTCTGTTAGCTATAGCCTCAGGGGCTAGATTTAGTGAAATAGTGGCCTTATCCAGGAATGAAGGAGGCTATATTCAGTTCAAGGAAACAGGAGAACTGAATCTTTTCCCTGATCCTACCTTTCTCGCCAAAAACGAGCTGCCCACCAAAAGGTGGGGTCCTTGGAGAATCTGCCTTCTGAAGGAAGATGTCTCTCTATCCCCAGTAGAGTGTCTTAAGAACTTCAGACTTCAAGGAGGGACAGCTCTTCCGAGGTGAAACCTCAGGATCAAATTTATCTCTAAAACATTTGAGGGTGAAACTCACCTACTTTATTCGCAGAGCGGATCCTGACAGCACACCCGCAGGTCACGATCCAAGAAAAGTTGCATCTTCGTTGAACTTCTTTCAACACATGGACTTTGAGAGGCTCCGCTCATATACAGGGTGGAAATCATCCAGAGTCTTCTATAAACATTATGCGAAGCAAGTGCACAAGATGAAACAATTTGTGTTGACGGCAGGTAGGGTCATAAAACCTGTCGTTTAGTGCTGCGATGAACAGTGGACTGTTTTGGGACTCAACAGTGCATCGGGGGGATAGGTGTTAACACCCTCGAGTGTAATACCTTCTAATGAAAATAACTTTGTTGATTAATGGACTATTCTATACAGGTGCAGAATCTAACCAATAACATCAGTGCTGTGTAACCATTTAAACAGTGTTGAAGCATATCCAACATCTAAGTGAAACTAAGCAAAATTAGTTTCACATTTATTGAGTGGCATTTTAACAAATGAATTAACATATGTATATTCTTCCCTTACAGGTCAAAAATATATATATATATAACCATGATGTTTATATATGCTAGGCTAGATTCTTTCTCATGATACATTATTATTATTTCATTTTGCTTAAGAAAATAAAAAAAATAAAAAATGTATCTGAGTCTTCATTTATCCTCAGTGTTACAATAAAAGATTCCAGAGATTTTCTATTTTTCCTTAAATAGATACCTTGATGGTAATGATTTCCAAAGTAAAACTAGGTAATCTCAAGAAGTTTCCCTTATCTCCTTACGGAAATACCAACTTTGAATTCTTATAATCGAAGTCGACAAATTCCCTGCAGGGGGCAGGAAGCCTTAAGCTAGTTCCAGGCTTAGTGGATATGACAGACAACGGTAATGTCATATATAAGGGTCTAGGAGACCATATAAGGAACTCATTTAAAGTAAAGGTACTTATACAAACCCACAAATATAGTACTTTCAAGTTAATTCTCTAGTAAGCTTCCATCAGTACGACATGGCCGAGCCCAAAAAACGGATTTTGAACAAAGTGAAAAATCTATTTTTGCGTGAGATAGCCATGTCGTCCTGGTGGACCCACCCTTCTTTTTTAAAAATTACCCCACCCGAAACTACTCTATCTGCGGCTATTCCTGCTTAAATGCAACTAGGAATGATGGGTTGTAGTAGTACAGGGAGGGGGTCCACCGGGTACCTTGATAACGGCTCTCCTTTCGTTCGCCACTCTTCCCCCTCAAAGAGTTAAATCTATTCGGGGTGAAGATTGCTATGTGTTGTATCAAAAAATATGACCCCTGATATTATGCGATATCCTTAAAGATATATTAAGGATACTCGCGCCAGGAGTTAGAATTCTGGAGACCTACGGTTAATTCTCTGGGAGTATCACTGTAGTAAATATCAGTTAGAAAGCTGCCTAAAGAAACCTTCCATCAGGACAACATGGCTATCTCACCCAAAAATAGATTTTTCACTTTGTTCAAAATCCATTTTCCACACCTACAAAGATACAAACATACAGCGTAGCCTAAAGAATACTTTTCCTCATTTGCAAAAACACTAACATACAGCATAGCCTAAAGCTTACTTTTCCGCTCCTGCAAAGACACAAACACGCAACGTAAAGTTACTTTCCCGCAACTGCAAAGATACAAACATATAGCATAACCTAATGGTTATTTTTACACACCGGCATAGATAAACATACAGGGTAGCCTAAAGGTTATTTTTTAGCACCTGCAAATACACAGACATATAGCGTTGCATAAAGGTTACTTTTCTACACCTTCAAAGACACAAACATACAGTGTAAAGGTTACTTTACCACACCTGCAATGACACTAACATACAGCATAGCCTATAGGTTACTTTTCCGCACCTTCAAAGACACATACATGGCAAATTTGTAATCATTTGTATTTTTCCTAGCATACAAACATTCCACGATTTATATTGGGTATATTGTTTTTGAAAAAGTGAACTAGCCATGATAATTTTTAGTGAGGGATAACTAACGTACCCGCTAGTTAGCGGGTGGGGGTGGGGTAGATCGGCTACCCCGCTCACTCACACACCTTGGTTGAGTAACCATTTTGCTTACTGGCAGGAGTTCTGGGGGACAGGGTAGCAGGCCAATGTGTATAAATAGTGGAATATTTGTATTCAAGGAAAAATACAAATTATTAAAAATCTTTCATTTGGGGGACAGGGTAGCAGGCCAATGTGTATAAATAGTGGAATATTTGTATTCAAGGAAAAAAAACAAATTATTAAAAATCTTTCATTTGTTCCAGCACAAATACAAACCTTCCACTATTTATATTGGGTAGACTCACTCTTGGGAGGGAGGAAGTCCTTTACCAGCTGGCTTTGGTATTTTGACCTGGTGTTCTCTCTACTTTGGAAAGCCCGAAGTACTAGGAACCCTACCCTAGCTGAATTCTCGTGGTATGTCCTATAAGGAGCAAGCGCTATTAGCGACCTGCAGAAGTTTGCTTGTGTAAAACTAGCATTGCACCTGTTCTTTAAAATAGGAACTTGAATACAAACCTAAGATTCCTTAGATTTAACAAAATACCCTCCCTCGAAGAGTAATTGGAGACGTAACAAAGTATTATTTCTATACTTAGAGGTGAGGTCAACTTGCCCTAAGGGACCTTAGTGCTGTTTTCCCCAAGGGCAGGGAGAAGGTGAAAGGAAGAAGGAGAAATTCATTCTATTGTACTCATTCCCCCCAGACTAACCCGGGTAACCTCAGCCCTCAACCTTCTGCTACTTGTCCGACAAGGAGCTTGAGGTTTTTAGACAACTTGTACAGCCATCACAGGACCATTGGAGAATGTATCCAGGTTCCTTGGGTTACGTCTTGCAGGTAGTGCGCGATGAACATTGTCCGACGTTGCCACAAGCCCGCTTGCCATACCTACACCACGGAGATATTCATTTTGAGCGCCAGGGACGTTACAATGCCCCTGACATTATGAGCTTTGGGTCATTTGGAATAGGGGTCTGGAATGAGGGCGAACTCAATTGTCTTCTATATCCAGGAGGAAATAGAATTCCTAGTGACCCTCCTCTTGACCTTCCCCATGCTGACAAGCAGTGCTTGTACATTGGGGTGAGCTGCTGCCATTCTCTTGACTCCTCACTGGACAAAGTAATAGCTGGTTTGGATCTTTGGTTAAAGAACGAAGACTATCCTGAATGGACCGAACATAGGGTCCAGTACACCCGGATTTTGAGTCTTAGCAATGAACTCAGGGACATAGCTGAGGATTACTTCTCCCCATCTCCTGGAGCAGGAGATGTTAGAAGATAGAGTGTGGAGTTTGCTAACTATTTTGGCTGAAGCCAAAGCGAGTAAGAACAACGTCTTCTATGTGAGGTGGCGATCTGTGCCTGACATAATGGCTCATAAGGTGGACCCTTTAGGGACTGAAGGAACCGAACCCCATTCCAAGGAGGAGGTCTAAGTTCCAAATGAGGACAAGTAATCTCATAACTCCGTATGAGTAAGGAAAGTTCCAAGGAAATATCTACTCATTTCAGATTAAAGGCAAGACTCAAGGTTGAGCGGTAGCCTTTGACTTCCGAAACCGAGAAGCATTTATTCCTGAAGGTGTACAAGAAACTTCACTATGGTTGGAACAGTGGCATTGAGGGAGAGATACCCCTTCTACGACACCAACCACAAAACACAGACCACTTAGCTTGGTAGATTGACGCTGTTGAATGTCTAAGTTGTTCAGCCATCCTTTTTGCAGCTCCTTGCAAAAAGCCTCTCTGTGCTGTACAGTATCCAAGCGTGAAGCCGAAACAAAGCTACACCTATGTGGTAGATGTTGGCATGTGGTTGTTTGAGTAGATTGGGTCGTTGAGGGAATTCCCTCGGGGTCTCCATGAGGAGTTGCAGAAGGTCTGGAACCATTCTAAATGATGCCACAGCGGAGCTATAAGCGTCATTAGTAAGTTCTTGCTTACTTGTACATGGTTGAGGACATTTCTCGAGACAAAACGGTGGGGAACATGTACACGTCCATGTCCTCCCACTGATGTTGGAATGTATCTTGCCAAAGAGCCTGGGGACTCGGAACTGGTGAGGAGTATACAATGGGAGCCTTAATTTCAGGGCCGTTGCGAATAGATCCAGAGTTGGGGAACCGCACAAAGTCGGGACTTTGTTGGCTACTAGATGATTCAAAGACTACTTGGAACCCACTATCTGAGTTGCTCTGCTCAGACTGTCCGCAAGCACATTTTGCTTGCCCAAAATGAAGTGAGATGATAGGGACACAGAGTTGCCTTCTGCCCATCTGAGTATTATCTCTACTACTAGATGACACAGCAGCTGCGAAAAGGTACCGCCTTGTTTGTTTAACTAAGCAACTACTGTGGTGTTGTCACTTATCAACACCACAGAGTGCCCTGCCAAGAACTGGTGGAACAGTTTGAGGGTAAGGAAGGCTGCCCTCATTTCTAAGAGGTTTATATGCTGATACCTTTCGGATTTGGACCACTGGCCAGAGGTGGTGTGGTGCTGCATGTGAGACCCACACTTATTTTTATGCATCTGAAAAGAGCATCAATTCTTGGGGGACAACGAAAAGGTTGACCACTTTGCAGAGGTTTAGGTCTCTCAGCCACCATCTGAAGTCCGTTCGTTCCTCTTGTCCTATGAGGACTAGCCTCTCCCTAGAATTGGTGGTTGATTCCATTGGGATTTCAGCCGCCACTGGAGAGATCTCATCCTGAGTCGGATGTTGGGATCTAAACGTACCAAAGAAGAGAGGTGACCGAGCAGATGCAACCAGCTCTGCGCTGGGAGTTCTTCCCGTCTCAGGAAGGGCCGTGCTACCTTCCTCAGTCTCGGAATCCTTTCATCTGATGGATGTTCTTTGTACCTTATGGTGTCCAATAGCATGACTAGGTATACCAGTTTTTTGAGAGGAAATCCAATGAGACCTCTCAAGGTTTACCATGATCCCCAGATCTTGGCAAAACCTTAGAAACACATCTTGATGATGGGGAAGGGCCGCCTTTGAGTCTGTCAGAATCAGCCAGTCGTCCAGATATCTTAGGAGACGGATACAGAGTCTGTGAGCCCAACCTGACACAAAGGCAAACACTCTCGTGAAAGCCTGAGGTGATGTGGAAAGACCGAAACACAGCACCTTGAACTGGTATAGTTTTTGGTCTAGGGAGAATCTTAGATACTTCCTGGAAGATGTATAGATTGGGATCTGGAAGTATGCATCCTACAGATCTAGAGTGAACATGAAGTCTTTTGGTCTGATAGCGAGTCTGATAGTGTCGGGAGTCTCCACCCTAAATGGAATTTGCTGGATAAACTTGTTCAAAGGGGAGAGATTGATGACTGGGCTTCAGCCTCCAGATACCTTTTCTAGAAGAAAGAGTCGACTGTAAAAGCCTGGAGACCCATTGTAGACCTCTTGTAGAGCACCCATCTCCAACATTGTCTGGAATTCACCCAGAAGGGCCGGCTCCTTTGCGGATCCCTTCGCATAGGAGTCTGATGGGAGAGGCACTCAAATCAGTGGAGGAGAGATAGCGTGAATGGATGAACTCGACCGTCCAGGGTTCGGTCCCGTGGTGAACCCACCTCTGCCATAAGATGTTCAGGCATTCCCCCATAAGTGGATATATAGGAGGACTGCCCATTCTAGCAGGGTCAGCCTTGGCCAAACCACTGCTTGCCTCTATCTCCATGGAAAGAGTTTCTACCTTGAAAGGGCTTGTTGGACATCCTTTGCGGATCCCTTCGCACAATAGTCTGATGGGAGAGGCACTCGAATCAATGGAGGAGAGATAGCGTGAATGGATGAACTCGACCGTCCAGGGTTCAGTCCCGTGGTGAACCCACCTCTGCCATCAGCTGTTCAGGCATCCCCCCACAAGTGGACATATAGGAGGACTGCCCATTCTAGAAGGGTTGGCCTTGGCCAAACCACTGCTTCCCTCTACCTCCATGGAAAGAGTTTCTACCTTGAAAGGGCTTGTTGGACATCCTGTGACCCTGCTGTTTAGGTTCTCATAGCCTTTTTTGTCAGTGGTCTAGGAGCTGGATTCCTTTGTGGCTGAGGAGGGTAAGGTCTTGAAGTCAAGGCCTTGTGAATGAGAGATTCCGTATTGGACTTTCTCCACTTCTCAGCCACCCGCTCGACGTCCTCAGGATTGAATAATGAACTCCCTCGAAGGGGTGTTCATTAGCCTTGCTACCTAAGCCTGAGGAGTATATGGAACTTTACAGCATCCCATCTCCTCAAGATGGTGTTGGCCCAAAGGTTCACCAGTTGATGAGACAGGAACTCAATGGCCCGAGTGCCTGATAGTAGAAAAGTCTCCATACACTTCCTTGTGGACTTTATGGACCAGTTCTGACACCGGACCAATTGTCCTAAAGATCCTAACCAGAAATCAGGCCAAGAGGTAGCCTGCATATCATACCTTGCGACCTTTTCCTGGTTCAGGTACTCGGAGGCGGAGGAGACAGACAGTCCCGTTTACTTCTTGAAGGGCGTGCCTTTCGAGAGTGCCTCTACAGAATTGTCTCGAGGCAAAACTAGTAGCGGCTCATTGAGGATCTCATAATACCTCCGCTGCATGATAAGAGGCAGCGGGAGGAGTTTGGAGGAGGAGCTAGTGCAAAGAGAGGATGACAAAACAGTCGCCTGGGACAACGCCTTTGACCAGAGCAAAGCTGCACTGGCCTTCAGGGGGCTCTGAGTGCCATAAAACTGGTCTAGAACCATATCCTTACCATCAAGAAGTGCAGTCGATGGATCTAGCAGCCCACTGATGGTTCGGATGCAGGTTAACACCTGCCAGAAGGCGTGTTCCGTTTCCTTTTTCTCCGCCTCCATCATTTTAGGGCTAGTGACAGCTGGCAAAATGTTGTCCTTGTAATCATTTTGTTTATCCACTTCCGAGCTCTCATCCATAGGAGCCCAGAGTGGGTCAAGGTTGTCATCAAGATCGACAGTGGACTGGACAATTCCCAAAGACATACTCGGTTCTCTCTGAGTCTCCACTCGAGGTAAGGGAGGCCTGGCCGAAGATTTCAGGAAAGTGAATAAATCTTTCAGCTCTCACCTCTGCGACAGAAGTTCCTCCATCAGTGTAGGCCTTGCGGGTTCCACTGACCTACAGGAGAGATGGGACTCTGCAGGGGCAGAAACAGCATCACACCAAGAAGGATGAAGTGCCTTCTTTGGCACTACCTCGACTAGAGTCAGACGGAACGAGTCCGTATAGGAAAAAGTTTGGTCTTAATTGGAAGGAGAAGGTCTAATTCACTTTGTCTTCCCTTTGAGACCTTGCCTGTGGGGACTTGAACTGTTGGGAACTCCCCTGCAGTTCTGGAGCCCTCTCTTCCCTGGCTCTTTTGCTAGAAGGTATGTTCTCCTTGCTTGAAGGTTCTGCTGGAGCAGAGTCCTTAGAGTACCCCCTGGGATCAACAGGTGGAGAGGGGCCTGGGATGAAAGGAGGCTACAGGGGAATCCTGGGAGTGCCACCTAAGCACTGAGACCGGGGACTAAACCCCATCAGAGCTTACCGCATTATGTTAAATAATGCATCAAGATCGGCACAGGCCTTCCCATCAGAAGAGTAACTGGGCATTGATGGGTGGACGACAGGTGCTTCGGGGCAGGTGGAGGCCCACAAGGTTGGCGAAACTGATGAGTCTCTCTCTTACTGGGAGGTTTATCCTGGGAAGGGAACCCTCCTGCAGCCATAAATGGGGATGGAACCTCGTCCAAGGATGAGGATACCACTGAAGCGGGACGAGACGGTTTTCATGAGGTTGTGTTTTCGCGAGACTGATCTCTGCGTGTCTCTGCCACGACACGAGAAGTTCTATCACACGACGCTGCCACGTCACAAGACATTGCGCTGTCATAAGATGCTTTCACATCACGCAACTCTGGTCTGCCCCGCGATGAGGCGAGAGACCGAGCAGGAGCAAGGGGACGAGACCTAGGAGAGGAGCTAATTTGGATCATGAATCCAATTCGCTCGATCCAAAGGGACCGTCATGACAAGAATCTGAAGGAACTTTGTCGCCGATTCCTGATAGGAGGTGGTATCCCTCAGGAATCGCAACACAAGAAACCCTAGGGTTTATGCGTCGAGGACCCAAAGGCTCGTCGAAACACAAGTCACGAGAGCTCAAAGGCTCAGCGTTAAGAGTCCGAAAACTCTCCGTAATGAGAGCCGAAAGACTCGTCCAGAGTAAGGTCAAAAGAGTCAAAAAGCTCCTCGTAACATTGGTTACAAGAGCCTGAAGGATCCGCGTGACCAATGTCACAAGAATCCAAAGGTTTCACCCGACGGGGGACCAAAATTTCCCTGTTACGACAGCTTGAAGGCTCAACGCAACGCCGGCCCGAGAGCTCGTGGGCTCAACAAAACCTGGGTTGCTCAATCCCGAGGGATCAACGCAACGCAAAGTTTCCCTGCTACAACAGCCCAAAGGTTTTGCGCGCGGGAAGAACGAGATCCCGAAGGCTCAGCATAATTTGGTTTGCAAAGTCCCAAGCGAGCTGCACAATGGGACACTGAAACCTCCTTGTCATGAGAAACCAGTGCCTAAGCATGACGGTTGCGACAAGAGCCATCTGGCTCAATGTAACCAACATTGCAAGAGCCCGAAAGCTCAACGCAACTGGAACCCGGGGTTTCCGTGCCGTGAGAACCCGTAGGTTCAGCGTGGCGAGGATCCAACGGTCCTCCGGTGTCATGAGAGCCCGAAGGCTCAGCATAATGGGAACTCGAAGGTCCCGGGTTGCGAGAACTCAAAGACTCTTGGCAACAGGAGTCCGAAGGCTTCTGACGACGCAGACCTAAAGTGTGTTGGTCACGAGACCCCGAAGTGTCAACATGACCAGAACCCTGAGGTTCAAAAATGCAACTCCTGCCAGCTCTAGGAGGAGTGTGCCGAGGATGTAGAGGGATGACAAAAGTCTCCAACCGCTGGACCTCCAGAGAGGAACGTCCAGAGTCTGTGCCAGCTTGAAAGCTCTCTCCGCCTGGTGGGTGGGGAGACTTATTCACCAGAGGGTGAACCATGCTCAAAAATTGCTTCTGCCTCCGCCCTTGGAGGAGAGCTTTGGCGGCTCACTCTTACGAACGAGAGATATGTTCCCCGTCCGGAAAACACTGGGAGAGTGAGCTGCTACAGCCCATGGTGGATCAGTAACACCATCAAAATCAGTCACTGGCAAATAGAAGTTAGACTGATGGACTGTAGCACCAGCGCCCACAGGAGGAGGAACCTCCGCAGAAGAAGGAGACGAAAGTCTATTCTCTGTTCCCTTCAAAAGTAGGTCAAAGAGAACCTCCTTCGAGAGGAGGACACCAACACCCAGTGATGGCCAAAAGGAAAGTAATTCGGACATAGCACAGGCGGCCCCTGCGGGAAGGGACAGGGCCGACTCACTAGGAAAGTCAACACTGTCACCAGCAGTAACAGGGGCTGTGCTGCTATTTGGCTGTTCTTTGGAAAAAAATGGCGGAGGAGCAGCTTCGGAAAGAGATTGGGGGATAGCAGTAGAAGACCGGTGTTCTTTGACTTCAAGAAAGACTCCGAAGGCAAAGAATCACGCTTGCGTCACCCGAACCTCTCCCACTGGGAGGCAGACCTCTCCCTACAATCTATACAGGTGTCGTCACTTGAAAAACGACTGCCACAAGTCAGGTACAGCTGGTAGAGGTCCGTCTAAAGGCCGGATATTAAAGTACTGCAAGCATGGCCTGAACAAGTACGCAAGGGACAAGTCACTCACACACACAGGCAATCTGTAAAAACAAAAAAAAAGCGATTATCAAAGCCAATTAAATTGTGAAAGCGCAGACCCCATGTTTGTCTCTCCCGAGCCAAGGAAGCAAAGTGGTAATTCAAATCAGGTGTGTGAGTGAGTGAGTGGGTTGGCCGTGTTATCCTTCTCTAAAAATCATCCTGGCTAGTTCAGCTTCGCCGAAAAATATATACCCAATATAGATAGTGGAAGGTTTTTATTTTCGCGGGAACAAATACACAGTAAAGGTTATTCTTACGCACTTGCAAAGACACAAACATACAGTGTAGCCTAAAGGTTACTTTTTCACTCCTGCAAAGACACAAGCTTACAGCGTAGCCTAAAGTTTACTTTTCTGCACCTGCAAAGACACAAACATAAAGCGTAAAGGTTACTTTTCCTCACCTACAAAGACACAAACATAAAGCAGAGCCTAAAAGATACTTTTCTAAACCTCCAAAGACACAAACATAAAAGGTAAAGGTTACTTTACCGCACCTGCAAAGACACAAACACACAGCGCAGCCTGAAGTTTACTTTTCCGCACCTGCAAGGACACAAACATACAATGTAGCCTAAAGTTTAGTTTTCAGCACCTGCAAAGACACAAACATACAGAGTAGCCTAAAGGTTACATTTCCGCACCTTCAAAGTCAAACATACAACGTTAGGTTTATTTCACCGCACCTGCAAAGACACAAACATACAGCGTAGCCTAAAGGTTACTTTTCTGCACATGCAAAGACACAAAACGGATTTTGAGCGAAGCAAAAAATCTATTTTTGGGTGAGATAGCCATGGCGTCCTGATGGAAGGTTCCTTTTTGGTAGCTTCCTTGGGTATATAACTACTAAATATTCCCAGAGAATTTAACCACAGGTTATCACAGAATTCTAACTTCTGGAGCGAGTATCCTAAAGGTTTCCCTTTAAGACATCGTATATCAACAGGGGACGCATGTATTAACGCGCCACATAGCTATCTACACCCCGCACAGAGTTAACACTTCGATGTGTAGGGGCGGAGAATAGCTGGGGAGCCGTTCCACAGCTAATCTCGTTCGTGGCTACTTTTGGTACTTGAGACGTAAACAAACGGGCCCCATTGCTAAATGACGTCACGTCCGTCCTCATCCTGAAGCCAGTTGCTTGCCGATCACCATGATACAGCAGAGCAGGGTGGGACCTGAAAAACTGGACGAAGTAGCAGGGAGGGTCCATCAGGACGCCATGGCTATCTCACCCAAAAATAGATTTTTCGCTTCGCTCAAAATCCGTTTTTTGGGCTCAAGCCATGGCGTCCTGATGGAAGAATACCAGAGAATCAATGTATCGTGGTAGATTTTCCCCTTTTAGTGTAAGTGCCTAGGGCTTTGAACAGGTTAGCATAGTAATCTTAATAGAAGAACCGTAGGGAAGAGAGCTTCCTGCCCCCTAGCAGTGAAGTCCCCACGGGCCATGCCGAAGATCGAAGTGGTCATCGAAGGGCTACTCACCTTGCTGGGAGAACCTGAGGAACTTGGAGACAAGACTGAATGGTTGGCATTCATATAGGAACATTCTCAAGGGCAGACAAGTGGTAGTTAGGCACTGTATGTTAATGGAGAATTGTCTGGTCTCTAAGATATGAAGTAAGTAAGTATTCGAGTAGGAATATTACATTGCACAGGTGAGTATATAATAAGGGTTGAAACCTTAGTAAACTTCATCAACCATAAGAGGAAGGGGATAATAAAACTATGACAGACGTGTATTTCATAGTATAAGTAGGAGTGGATTGAGACGCACAAGTAATAAAATAGAAATTTTATTTCACAATTGCAGAATATATTAATGAAATGCAATAAATATGTAAAAGTAATTTACAACAAATTATAATGTACATAGTAATGAAAGACGTGCTCTTGAATCTGAAAGAGAATTTCAAAATTATTAGTAGGCACTCGTTCCAGAGGAACGTCAGCCTTTAAAATTAAAACACATCATGCTCTAGGCATGCGGCACTCGTGTGACGACTATGACATTTCACCTGAGATAAGAACAGTATATGAAAAACACTAAGTGTTTTGAAATCACTACGTACCACTCGAGGGTCAACATAGGCACCCGTAGAGTTAGAGTCCCAAGTAACTCACTGTTCTAGGCAGAGTTAGGTGCAGGTTTCATAACACTACCTGCGGCTACCACAAAATGTTTGACTTCGTGCACTTGTTTCGCATAATGTTTGAAGAAAACGCGCGAGGACTTCCAGCCTGTGAAACTCTTAAGGCTTTCGAAATCCATACTCTGAAAGAAATTCAGAGACGATGCAACTTTTCTAGGATCGTGACCGGCGGGTGTACTGTCAGGATCCGCTCTGCGAATGAAGTAAGTGATTTTCGCTCTTAGTTGTTTCAGTGACAGGTCGCTGCCCGATGTTTCTCCTTTGAAGAGTTGGCCTCCACCAAAGTCCGAAGTTCTGCGAAGATAGACCTTGAGGCTCTCTACTGGACATAGAGAGGCATCTTCTTTCAGGGGGCATATTCTCCAAGGGCCCCATCTTTTGGTGGGTAATTCGTTTTTTGCGAGAAACGTCGGATCCAGGAAGAGGGTAAGGTCTCCTGAGTCAGTAAACAGGATATGACCCTCTTCCCTTAATAATGCCACTATTTCGCTGACTCGGGCTCCTGAGGCAAGAGCAAAAAGAAATATAACTTTTTGAGTCAGATCCTTGAGAGGGCATGAATCATTGTCCAAGTTGGAGGCAAAATGGAGCACCTTGTCCAGAGACCAGGAGATCGGTTTTGGTGGGGGTGCTGGGCGTAGACGAGCGCATGCTTTCGGCAGTTTATTGAAGATGTCGTTGGACAGATCAATTTGGAAGGCATACATCAGTGGTCTAGTCAAGGCCGATTTGCAAGTAGAAATCGTGTTGGCTGCCAAGCCCTGTCCATGAAGGTGAATAAAGAAGGACATGCAAAAACCAATGGTGATTTCCTTAGGATTTTTTGCCTTGACGAATGAGACCCATTTTCTCCAGGATGATTCGTATTGCCGTCTTGTGGATTCGGTCTTGTATTCCTCGAGGAAGTCTAGACTTTTCTTCGAGATCCCAAACCTTTTCTTCGCGGCTAGGGAGAGAAAATCATGAGATGAAGGTCCTTGATTTTCGATGATGAAGCGAAGACAGTCGACTTCTGTACTTGCTGGGAGAGAACTGGGCCCGGGAGAGGGATCAGCGTGGGCTACAGCTCCAGGACCAGGGGGTACCAATTGCTCCGGGGCCACTTGGGAGCCACTAGGGCCGCTGTCCCTTTGAAGGTTCTCAGCTTGGAGAGGACTTTCAGCAGAAGGTTGGTGGGAGGGAACAGGTAGATCTTGGACCATCTGTTCCAGTCCAGTGACATGGCGTCCACTGCCTCTGCCTTGGGGTCCTCGTACGGGGCCACATATCGAGGAAGTTGATTGTTGTCGCTCGTTGCGAAGAGATCGATCTGAAGTTCTGGGACTTGGTGAGAGATGAAGGAGAATGATCTTGCGTCTAGAGACCATTCCGACTCTATCAGGCTTGTCCGGGATAGAGCGTCCGCTGTCACGTTGCGGAATCCTTGTAGGTGAACTGCAGACAGGTGCCACTTCTTCTTCTCTTCCAGACGGAAGATTGTCAGAAGCACCTGATTTATCTGGGGCGATCTTGAGCCTTGGCGATTGAGACATCGAACTACCACCGAGTTGTCTAGGGTTAGACGAATATGGATCGAGGGAGGCGGGGAGAGTTTCTTCAGAGTTAGAAGGACCGCCATGGCCTCCAAGATGTTGATGTGAAACGTCTTGAATAGGGGAGACCATGTGTCTTGAGCCTGTTTTTGGTGGGAGTGACCCCCCAACCCTCCAGCGAAGCGTCCGTGTGGATGTTGAGTGATGGAGGTGGGTGTTGAAGAGGGATGGACCTTTTCAGGGCCGTTGCTTCCGACCACGGCTTGAGGAGAAGCCGAAGTCTGTTTGGGAGCCGTCTCTTGAGGTCTCTTCGAGCGATGGATGCAGAACGTCTCCAGACTCCCGCGGCATCCTTTAGCTGTGCACGAAGCACTGGGTTTGTCACTGAGGCGAACTGTAGAGAGCCTAGAACTCGTTCCTGCTGACGTCTTGAGATCCTTTTGGATTTCAGCAGTCGCTTGACAGACCCTGCTATTTCCTTCCTTTTCTTCTGGGGGATGGAAAGGCGGTGTGACTGAAGGTTCCACTGGATTCCTAACCATTGGAACTTCTGAGCTGGAGAGAGGCGAGATTTCTTCGCGTTTATCTTGAATCCCAGGTGTTCTAGGAACTGGGTGACTTTGCTGCAGGATCTTAAACAATCCTCGGGCGATGGAGCCCAGACTAGCCAGTCGTCGAGGTAGGCCATCACCTGGACGTCTTGGAGGTGGAGCTGTTGTACTATGGCGTCCGCCAGCTTTGTGAAGATCCGAGGGGCCACGTTGAGGCCGAAGGGCATGGCCCTGAAGGCGTAGCTTTTCCTTTGGAGTCGAAATCCTAGGTAGGAGGAAGCGTGGTGGTTCATTGGAACATGCCAGTAGGCATCCGCCAGGTCTATGGAGACCGTGTAAGAACCTCGAGGCAAAAGGGTCCTTATCTGTTGAAGAGTCAGCATCTTGAACTTATTGTTCGCTATGAACTTGTTGAGGGGGGATAAGTCTAGAATGACTCTGAGCTTGTCGGAGTCCTTCTTGGGGACGCAAAACAGTCTCCCTTGGAACCTGGTTGACTTTACCCACCTTATCACCTTCTTGTTCAAGAGATCTAGGACATATTCTTCCAGAAGGGGGGTTGATTGTTGGAAGAAATGCTGGAAGGTTGGGGGTGGTTGAGTCCAACTCCAGCCTAGACCCTTCTTGACGATGCTGTGTGCCCAGGAATCGAAGGTCCAACGATCCTGGAATTGGCGGAGTCTTCCTCCCACCGGAAGCACTTCATTGCTTCTGGTGTCCCGAGGGTTTACTGCCTCGGCCGCTAGCTCCCCTTCCTCCTCTGCCTCTGGAGGGACGGCGAGATACGTCTCTGCCTGCACCTCTGCTTGAGCCTCTACCTTTGGGACGAAAGGTAGTCGTCTGTTGCTCAAAGGCAGGGGTGAAAACCGGTGACTGGGACAAGACCGGTTGGGTGACCAGTTGAAAGGTCTGCTGTGGCTGAGCAGCCACTTGGGGAGTAGCGGGTCCCGGAAACTGCCGTCTCTGTTGACGTTGCTGGGGTTTTGGCTTGGAGGATTTCCTCTTAGGTTGAGGGCCATCGTCTTGAGAGGATTTCCTCTTCTTCGACATGCCCCACTTGTTGAGAAGGTTCCTGTTCTCAGTGGCGGCCTTGTCGGTGATCTCTTTCACAAGATCAGAGGGAAAGAGGAGTTTACCCCAGATGTTGGAGGAAATCAGCCTCCGGGATTCGTGTCTCACTGTGGCACTTGAGAACACGAATTCACGACAGGCTCTCCGAGCTTTCATGAAGCTGTACAGGTCCTTAACCAGAGTCGCCATATGCGATTTAGCGAGCACCATGTAGTGGTCGGGGACTCTAGTGTCACCAGCCATGACGTCAAGCTGTACTTGGAGGGACATGGATGCTGCGAGCCTTTCCTTCGTGTCTTGTTCCCGACGAAGGAGATGGTCATTAAGTTTCGGGAGGTCTTCATTAAACTGACGTCCAGCAACGTCAGGATCTAGTTTTCCCACCACGAAGGTATGCTGGATATCCTTCCAGTGTCGAACATCGGGGGGAGTCACCAGTGAAAGGGGTCTGCACTCCTCCAGTGCAGGGCAAGGCTTCCCTTCTTCCACTGCCTTGTGACACGCAGAGAAGGCCTTTTCCGTAAAGGGGAGGATCGCATCATCAGGTGCGACGTAGGTAGGGTGCTTCTTGCTCAGCGCCGGAAGCTTTGAGCAGGTAAAGCCCCTACTTTTAACAGCGTTGGCCAACATAGCCTGGGCCTTCGGGAGATCGAACACTATCACCTCCTTAGGTTCGGTCTCTTCTTTAGAGGCAGGTTCGGATCGAAGCCGGACGTAACAGTCCGGATAAGCCTCAAAACTCGGGAAGAACTCCACTTCTTCCAGGGCAATCGAGCCGACCTTCTCGCTGATGAAGATCCTGCCCGTTGCAATGGGCATATGTTCGGCATACCTCCAGGGGTTGGCGTGCGAGCATACCGGGAGGTCCTTAACTGAAATCCTTTTCGGCTCCTTGGAACTTCCCATGGACCTGATGTACTCGTGTGTCACTTGGAGTTTCTTGTCCATAAGCGCTTCAAGCATACGGAACATCTCCTGGGCGGTTGGGATGGGATCCGGGGTGGCGGAGGTAGACGGGAGAAATACTTCCGTCGGTGTAGGAGTTGGGGCGGTGGTGGAAGGCGGAGCGACCTCCTGCTCCGACTCGGTGTATTCCACCTGGTCCTCTTCATAGTCCAACTCTTGGGCCATGAGGTTCCTCTCCGTTGTCTCCGAAATCTCCGACATGCGCTCCGCGTTGTCGGTATCCAGGTGACACTCGTGCATGGACTGGGCCATGACAACATCGGGTTCCACCGTGATCTGGACGGTGGGGATCTGATCCTTGGGGACCACAGAGTCTGGGGATGCCTTTGGGAACAGTAAGGCCCTCAAGTCTTCAGTGGCAAGATACGGTCCAGTGGCGTTCTTCTGGAAGCCACGCACCCATCTGCGTAGCTTCTCTCGAGAAGCGTCCCTAACCTCCGCTGAAGGAGGGTTATTGAACGCGTCGACCAGGCGTTCCTGGCAGACCGTACAGTTCTGCGGGTCCCAGAACTTCAGATCTCCTTTCTTGTTGGCACAAGGGGCGTGGGTCCTACACGCCGTGTGCCCATAAAAGTGCGGGCGCTTCACTGCACAGAAGCCGTGGTCGCACTTCAGTTGCTCCTCCTGTAAGAGAAAGAGAACATGAGTATGGGGGAGTCATAAGGATGACTTCTATTCTAAAGTTAAATATTAATTGATTAATCTTTAACTTAATATTAAGTGTGATGATCAGAGAAAGGGCGGAAAAGAAGGAGATAGATACATACTCCGTGTAACCCGCCCGGCTGGTTACCGTAATCTTATCCATAGACAATTTGTTGTGACCGAAGGCACAGGACAGAATTCGACATGGAATGCCCGGAAGGCAGTGGGAATTCTATTGGGAATTGTCAAGGATATAAAACTAGGACTGAGGCTACTCAGACCCTAGAACTGGGAACGTAGAAGATCCCATAGGGTAACGGTTTCCGGCAACCAGCTGTGCTAAGATACACACAGCATGCTGGAAATCTGTGATATGCAAGAAGACAGCATGGTTACTAATAGAACGGTAAGATAATACCTATCCATTTACGTAATCAAACCATCTGGTTGCGATGTAGGGCTATCAACATGAGATGATAGCTAGTAGAAGGGGTGCAAGTCGCCTTGACGCCTCCGGAAGGCTCTGGAAGACCGACGGAACGCCGGAGGCCGCTCCAGCAGAGTTTCTGGCATTAGGGAAGACTAATATAAAAGTCGGGAGTAATACCAGGGTGGCGGCCGCCGGCACAGCGGCGGCACGCCGGCGGGGAGCGCCGGCTCCGGCAGCCGAAGGTTGCCGGCTTGGTGACAGGAACAAGGATGGTTATAGCAGAACCGGACTGCCGGTGGATGGACGGCCGAAGCTATGAGGTAAGAGGGAAGGCCATCGGCTGGAAGCCGGTGGGAGGCGGCAGTCCCCCGGCACACGGAGGACTGGCGGCCCAGAGGGCAAGGGAGAAGTCACCAAGGTAGGAGGTGGGTATCACCGACAGGGGAGGCGGCAAGGGACCGGCACCGGGATAGTGAAAGAGACAGAGGGAGGGATGTAGGGGCACGGCTACGGACCCCAAGACATCCCACCTGAGAGGGTGTACCCATGATAGAGGCTAGCCCTATCAACCAGAAGCAGGGGCCGCAGAGGACCGGGAGCCAAGGTAGCCCAAGGGAGGGCTAGGGAACACCCAAGAGGGGGGGAGAACCCCTGCAGACAGAACGCATCCAGTGGCTAACCCCATAGGACACTATGAAGGGTATATGTACCAGAGCGGACTGCACACAGGAGCTCAAGGTAGCCCTATCACTCCACCCTAAGGAGGAGTTGTAGGACAGGGGACAGATGGGTATAGACTAACCTAAGTATAGGCTAGGCCATACAAGAGATAGGTGGGGAGGGGAGAAGAGAAGGGTCTTCTGTGGAGGAGGCTCTGTACCAAAGCGGCCACCAAGGAAGGGAGGACACTCCCTAGCCTAAGGTAAGGCAGCCTGTCTGAAAACGGTGCATGGGTATCGTTTCAGCAAGGTACAGAGCTAACTCCCCAAAAACCTAACCTAGAACAGGGATGTTACACCCTGAACTAGGAAGGATGGAAGACGTATCGCTATTGCAGGAAAGGTCGGAGACCTAGCCCCAGCAATAGAGGACGGGCTAGCCGTTCCTCATTCTCGGACGCAACCCTAAGGGGGGATCATTCCCTTAGGGGGGACAGAGAAGCGATATATACTCTGATAAGAGCTTGATCCCCTTACGTGGTAGGGGGGGCAAGGCTACACAGAGGGGATGCCCTAAGGCAGGGGAGAAGGAAGCATATAGGGGTCCTACTTGTAGGTTAGGTTAGAAAGGCACACTATCTAACCTGTCCCTTATATGGTCCCTGAAGGCGAAAACACTTGCATCACAGTCAATAGTATTGTAAAATAATGCCACTATCTTCATAATTAAACCTAGGATCACTGAAATATATCATGCATGAACACTGAAGTTAGGCGCTCTGGATTAGGGGCTAGACTAGCCAACTGGTATGGGGTCAATTGATGACCGATAACAAGGCGTCAAAACACGATATAAAAAGTTCCTAGCTATGAAGACTAAATAACTAATAGTATCGATTAGTTAATGGGGCCGGAAAACGCTGTTGAGGCTATCTAAATAAGGCATGCAAAACAACAGCGACGCCAAAATGGCGGGTCCGGTCGAGGCACAGCTCTGCCACAAAACATCAAATATCTCGAAAAGTAAAAGTTACTTTACGGTCAGAGCTTATTTAAACAATACTGGAACCTTGTACTCAACTTTCCAGAAGAAGGCGAGGCCGAGGGTAGAGACATGGCTAAGATGCAAGTCGATAAGTACGCACAGGGAAAAGTCCGACTAGTAAGGCAAGCTACTAAACGAAGGATGAGGACGGACGTGACGTCATTTAGCAATGGCGCCCGTTTGTTTACGTCTCGAGTACCAAAAGTAGCCACGAACGAGATTAGCTGTGGAACAGCTCCCCAGCTATTCTCCGCCCCTACACATCGAAGTGTTAACTCTGTGCGGGGTGTAGATAGCTATGTGGCGCGTTAATACATGCGTCCCCTGTTGATATACGATGTCTTAAAGGGAAACCTTTAGGATACTCGCTCCAGAAGTTAGAATTCTGTGATAACCTGTGGTTAAATTCTCTGGGAATATTTAGTAGTTATATACCCAAGGAAGCTACCAAAAAGGAACCTTCCATCAGGACGCCATGGCTTGAGCCCAAAAACATAAAGCGTAAAGGTAACTTTTCCGCACCTGCAAAGACACAAACATACAGCGTAGCCTAAAAGTTACTTTTCCACACCTGCAAAGAAAAAATACAGGGTAGCCTAGAGGTTAATTTCACGCACCTGCAAAGACACAAACATACAGCGTAGGTTATTTTTCTACACCTGCAAAGGCACAAACATACTGCGTACCATAAAGGTTACTTTTCTGTACCTGCAAACACGAAATATACAGCGTAGCCTAAATGTTACATTTCCACACCTGCAAAGACACAATCATACAGCGTAGTCTAAAGTCTACTTTTCTGCTCCTGCACAGACACAAACATTCAACGTAAAGGTTACTTTCCCACCCTTGCAAAGGCACAAACATACAGGATAGCTTAAAGGTTACTTTTCGCTCCTGCAAAGACAGAAACATACAGTGAAGCCTAAAGGTTACTTCTCCGCACCAGTAAAGACACAAACATACTGTGTATCCTATAGATTAATTTTCCGCACCTGCAAAGACACAAACATAAAGGAAAGCCTAAAGGTTACGTCTCCACACTTGCTAAGACAAAAACATAGAGTGTAGCCTAAAGGTTACTTTTCTACACCTTCACAGACACAAACATACAGCGAAAAGTTTATTTTACCGCACCTGCAGACACAAACATACAGCGTAGCCTAAAGGTTATTTTTCCGCAACTCCAAAGACAAACACATACAATGAAGCCTGCAGGTTACTTTTCCGCACCTACAAAGACACAAACATACAGTGTAGCCTAAAGGTTTCTTTTCTGCACCTGCAAAGACACAAACCTACAGCGTAGCCTACAGATTTCTTTTCCGTATCTGCAAAGACATAAACATACTATACAGCATAAAGTTTACTTTTCCACAACTACAAAGAACCAAACATACACAGTAGCCTAAAGGTTACTTTTCTGTATCTGCAAAGACATAAACATACAGCACAGCCTAAAGTTTACTTTTCCACACCTGCAAAGAACCAAACATACAGTGTAGCCTAAAGGTTACTTTTCTGCACCTGCAAAGACACAAACATAAAGCATAAAGGTTATTTTTCTGCACCTTCAAATACACAGACATGCAGCATAAAGGTTATTTTTCTGCACCTGCAGACACAAACCTACAGCGTAGCCTAAAAGTTACTTTCCCGCACCTGTAAAGACAAAAACATACAGTGCAGTCTAAAGGTTACTTATCCGCACCTGCAAAGATACAAACATACAACGTAGCCTGAAGGTTACTGTTCTGCACCTGAACAGACACAGACATACAGTGTAGCCAAAAGGTTCCTCATCTGCACCTACAAAGACACAAACATACTGTGTGGCCTAAAGGTTACTTATTCACACCTGCAAAGACACAAACATACAGCGTAGCCTGAAGGTTATTGTTCTGAAACTGCAAAGACACAAACATACAGTGTAGCCTAAAGGTTACTCATCTGCACCTGCAAAGACACAAACATACAGTGTAGCCTAAAGGTTACTTATCTGCATCTGCGAAGACACAAATATATAGTGTAGCCTAAAGGTTACTTTTCCGCACCTGCAAAGACACAAACATACAATGTAGCCTAAAGGTTACTTATCTGCACCTGCAAAGACAAAAATATATAGTGTAGCCTAAAGGTTACTTTTCCGCACCTGCAAAGACACAAACATACAGCGTAGCCTAAAGGTTACTTATCCGCACCCACAAAGACACAAGCGTAGCCTAAAGGTTTCTTTTCCGCACCTGCAAAGACACAGACCTAAAGCGTAGTCTAATGGTTACTTTTCCATACCTGCAAGGACACAGACCTACAGCGTAGCCTAAAGGTTATTTTTTCGCACCTGCAAGGACACAGACCTACTGCATAGCCTAAAGTTTACTTATCCGCACCTGCAAAGACACAGACCTACAGCTTCGCTTCGCTCAAAATCCGTTTTTTGGGCTCAAGCCATGGCGTCCTGATGGAAGAATACCAGATAATCAATGTATCGTGGTAGATTTTCCCCTATTGGTAAGTGCCAAGGGCTTTGAACAATATAGCATAGTAATCTTAATAAAGAACCGTAGGGAAGAATCTTCCTGCCCCCCTTGGCAGTGAAGTTCCCACGGGCCATGCCGAGATCAAAGTGGTTATCGAAGGGCTATTCACCTTGTTAGAAGAACCTGAAGAACTTGGAGACGAGACTGAATGGTTGGCATTCGTATCGGAACATTCTGGAAGGCAGACAAGTGGTGGTTGGACACTGTGTGCTGAGAAGGTTGGTTTCGTCTCCAGGGTATGAAGAGTAAGTATTCGTATGGGAATATTACGTTGTAAGAGTGAATATAAAATAAGGGTTAGGACCTTAAAATCTCCATGAACCATAGGGAAGGGGATAATAAAACTATGACAGGCATGTATTTCATAGTAAGTAGGAGCGGATTGAGACGCACAAGTAATAAAATAGGAATTTTATTTCACAGTTGCAGAAATTAAATGAATTGCAGCAATAAGTAAAGTTAATTTACAGTAAATTATAATGTACATAGTAATAAAGACTTGCTCTTGAATCTGAAAGGGAATTTCAAATTTATTAGTAGGCACTCGTTCTCGAGGAACGTTAGTCTTTAATTAAAACACATCATGCTCTGGACATGCGGCACTTGTGTGACGACTATGACATTTCACCTGGGATAAGAACAGTTATAAGAAAGCACTAAGTGTTTTCGACATCACTATGTATCGCTCGAGGGTCAACATAGGCACCCGAAGAGTTAGAGTCCCAAGTAACTCGCTGTTCTATGCAGAGTTAGGTGCAGGTTTCATAACACTACCTGCGGCTACCACAAAATGTTTGACTTCGTGCACTTGTTTCGCATAATGTTTGAAGAAAACGCGCGAGGACTTCCAGCCTGTGAAACTCTTAAGGCTTTCGAAATCCATACTCTGAAAGAAATTCAGAGACGATGCAACTTTTCTAGGATCGTGACCGGCGGGTGTACTGTCGGGATCCGCTCTGCGAATGAAGTAGGTGATTTTCGCTCTTAGTTGTTTCAGTGACAGGTCGCTGCCCGATGTTTCTCCTTTGAAGAGTTGGCCTCCACCAAAGTTCGAAGTCCTGCGAAGATAGACCTTGAGGCTCTCTACTGGGCATAGAGAGGCATCTTCCTTCAGGGGGCATATTCTCCAGGGGCCCCATCTTT
Organism: Palaemon carinicauda; assembly: GCF_036898095.1. Classification (NCBI taxonomy): domain Eukaryota; kingdom Metazoa; phylum Arthropoda; class Malacostraca; order Decapoda; family Palaemonidae; genus Palaemon; species Palaemon carinicauda. Next base: position 27,414,088 of record NC_090730.1, read on the forward strand.
TGGTGGGTAATTCGTTTTTGGCGAGAAACGTCGGATCCTGGGAGAGGGTAATGTCTCCTGAATCAGTAAACAGGATATGACCCTCTTCTCTTGACAATGCCACTATTTCGCTGACTCGGGCTCCTGAGGCAAGAGCAAAGAGAAATATAACTTTCTGAGTCAGATCCTTGAGAGGGCATGAATCATTATCCAAGTTGGAGGCAAAATGGAGCACCTTGTCCAATGACCAGGAGATCGGTTTCGGTGGGGGTGCTGGGCGTAGACGAGCGCATGCTTTCGGCAGTTTATTGAAGATGTCGCTGGACAGATCAATTTGGAAGGCATACAATAGTGGTCTAGTCAAGGCCGATTTGCAAGTTGAAATCGTATTGGCTGCTAATCCCTGTCCATGAAGGTGAATGAAGAAGGACATGCAGAAATCAATTGTGATTTCCTTAGGATTTTTTGTCTTGACGAAAGAGACCCATTTTCTCCAAGATGATTCGTATTGCCGTCTTGTGGATTCGGTCTTGTATTCCTCGAGGAAGTCTAGACTTTTCTTCGAGATCCCAAACCTCTTCTTTGCGGCTAGGAAGAGAAAATCATGAGATGAAGGTCCTTGATTTTCGATGATGAAGCGAAGACAGTCGACTTCTGTACTTGTTGGGAGAGAACTGGGCCCGGGAGAGGGATCAGCTTGGGCTGTAGCTCCAGGACCAGGGGGTACCAGTTGCTCCGGGGCCACTTGGGAGCCACTAGGGCCGCTGTCCCTTTGAAGGTTCTCAGCTTGGAGAGGACTTTCAGCAGAAGGTTGGTGGGAGGGAACAGGTAGATCTTGGACCATCTGTTCCAGTCCAGTGACATGGCATCCACTGCTTCTGCCTTGGGGTCCTCGTACGGGGCCACGTACCGAGGAAGTTGATTGTTGTCGCTCGTTGCGAAGAGATCTATCTGAAGTTCTGGGACTTGGTGAGAGATGAAGGAGAATGATCTTGCGTCTAGAGACCATTCCGACTCTATCGGGTTTGTCCGAGATAGAGCATCCGCTGTCACGTTGCGGAATCCTTGTAGGTGAACTGCAGACAGGTGCCATTTCTTCTTCTCTGCCAGACGGAAGATTGGGAGAAGCACCTGATTTATCTGGGGCGATCTTGAGCCTTGGCGATTGAGACATCGAACTACCACCGAGTTGTCTAGGGTTAGACGAATATGGATCGAGGGAGGCGGGGAGAGTTTCTTCAGAGTTAGAAGGACCGCCATGGCCTCCAAGATGTTGATGTGAAACGTCTTGAACAGGGGAGACCATGTGCCTTGAGCCTGTTTTTGGTGGGAGTGACCTCCCCAACCCTCCAGCGAAGCGTCCGTGTGGATGTTGAGTGATGGAGGTGGGTGTTGAAGAGGAATGGACCTTTTCAGGGCCTTTGCTTCCGACCACGGCTTGAGGAGAAGTCAAAGTCTGTTTGGGAGCCGTCTCTTGAGGTCTCTTCGAGCGATGGATGCAGAACGTCTCCAGACTCCCGCGGCATCCTTTAGCTGTGCACGAAGCACTGGGTTTGTTACTGAGGCGAACTGTAGAGAGCCTAGAACTCGTTCCTGCTGGCGTCTTGAGATCCGCTTGGATTTCAGTAGTCGCTTGACAGACCCTGCTATTTCCTTCCTTTTCTTCTGGGGAATGGAAAGGCGGTGTGACTGAAGGTTCCATTGGATTCCTAACCATTGGAACTTCTGAGCTGGAGAGAGGCGAGATTTCTTCACGTTTATCTTGAATCCCAGGTGTTCTAGGTTCTGGGTGACTTTGCTGCAGGATTTTTAAACAATCCTCGGGCGATGGAGCCCAGACTAGCCAATCGTCGAGGTAGGCCATCACCTGGACGTCTCAGAGGCGGAGCTGTTGTACTATGGCGTCCGCCAGCTTTGTGAAGATCCGAGGGGCCACATTGAGGCCGAAGGGCATGGCCCTGAAGGCGTAGCTTTTCCTTTGGAGTCGAAATCCTAGGTAGGAGGAAGCGTGATGGTTCATTGGAACGTGCCAGTAGGCATCCGCCAGGTCTATGGAGACCGTGTAAGAACCTCGAGGCAGAAGGGTCCTTATCTGTTGAAGAGTCAGCATCTTGAATTTGTCGTTCGCTATGAACTTGTTGAGGGGGGATAAGTCGGAGTCTTTCTTGGGGACACAAAACAGTCTCCCTTGGAACCTGGTGGACTTTACCTTCCTTATCACCTTCTTGTTCAAGAGATCTAGGACATATTCTTCCAGAAGGGGGGTTGATTGTTGGAAGAATTGCTGGAAGGTTGGGGGTGGTTGAGTCCAACTCCAGCCTAGACCCTTCTTGACGATGCTGTGTGCCCAGGGATCGAAGGTCCAACGATCTTGGAATTGGCGGAGTCTTCCTCCCACCGGAAGCACTTCATTGCTTCTGGTGTCCCGAGGGCTTACTGCCTCGGCCGCTAGCTCCCTTTCCTCCTCTGCCTCTGGAGGGACGGCGAGACGCGTCTCTGCCTGCACCTCTGCTTGAGCCTCTACCTTTGGGACGAAAGGTAGTCGTCTGTTGCTCGAAAGCAGGGGTGAAAACCGGTGACTGTGACAAGACCGGTTGGGTTACCAGCTGAAAGGTCTGCTGTGGCTGAGCTGCCACTTGGGAGGTAGCGGGTCCCGGAAACTGACGTCTTGGTTGACGCTGCTGGGGTTTCTGTTTGGAAGATTTCCTCTTAGGTTGAGGTCCGTCGTCCTGAGAGGATTTCCTCTTTTTCGACATGCCCCACTTGTGGAGAAGGTTCCTATTTTCCGTGGCGGCTTTGTCGGTAATCTCCTTCACAAGGTCAGAAGGAAAGAGGTGTTTACCCCAGATGTTGGAGGAAATCAGCCTCCGGGGTTCATGTTTCACAGTGGCACCTGCGAACACGAATTCACGACAGGCTCTCCGAGCCTTCATGAAGTGGTACATATCCTTCACCAGGGTTGCCATGTGGGATTTGGCAAGTACCATGTAGTGGTCTGGTACTCTGGTGTCACAGGCCATGATGTCCAGTTGGACCTGGTGGGACATGGATGCTGCGAGCCTCTCCTTCGTATCTTGTTCCCGACGAAGGAGGTGATCGTTGAGTTTCGGGAGGTCTTCATTAAACTGACGTCCGGCGACGTCAGGATCTAGCTTTCCCACCACGAAAGTATGCTGGATGTCCTTCCAGTGTCGAGCGTCGGGGGGAGTCACTATGGAGAAGGATCTGCACTCCTCCAGTGCAGGGCAGGCTTTTCCCTCTTCCACAGCCTTGAGGCACGCAGCGAAGGCCTTTTCCATGAATGGAAGGACTGCATCCTCGGGTGCGACATAGGTAGGGTGCTTCTTGCTCAGGGCCGGAAGCTTAGAGCAGGTAAAACCCCTACTTTTAAACGTGTTGGCTAGCATAGCCTGGGCCTTCGCGAGATCGAACACTATCTCCTCTTTTGGTTCGGTCTCTTCTTTAGAGGCAGGTTCAGAGCGAAGCCGGACGTAACAGTCCGGGTAGGCCTCGAAGTTTGGGAAGAACTCCACGTCTTCCAGGGGGACCGTGCCGATCTTGTCGCTGACGAAGATCCTGCCGGTCACGATAACCATATGCTCAGCATACCTCCATGGGTTGGCATGTGAGCAAGCGGGGAGATCCTTAACCGAGATCTTCTTCGGTTCTTTGGATCCTATCATGGACCTGATGAACTCCTGATTTTCCTTCAGTCTGTCGTCCATGATGGCTTTGATCATCCGGAACATCTCTTGGGCGGATGGCATGGGTTCCGGGGTAGTGGAGGTAGACGGGAGAGACACTTCCGTCGGTGTAGGAGTAGGGGCGGTGATGGAAGGAGGAGCGACCTCTTGCTCCGACTCGGTGTATTCCACCTGGTCCTCATCATCTTCAGCACCTTGAGCCATAAGGGTCTTCTCCGTGTCCTCCGAAATATCCGACATGTGTTCATCATCTTCGGAATCCAGGTGGCACTCGTGCATGGACTGGGCCATGACTACATCTGGTTCCACCGTAATTTGGACAGTGGGGATCAAATCCTTGGGTGCCACAGAATCAGGGGAGGCCTTTGGGAACAGAAGGGACCTCAATTCTTCAGTGGCCAGGTACGGTCCGGTGGCATTCTTCTGGAAGCCACGCACCCACTTGCGTAGCTTCTCCCGAGAAGTGTCCCTGACCTCCGCTGAGGGAGGGTTATGGAAGGCATCAACTAGGTGAGCCTGGCAGACCGTACAGTTCAGCGGGTTCCAGAATTTCAAATCCCCTTTCTTGTTAGCACAAGGGGCGTGAGTCCTGCAAGCCGTATGCCCGTAGAAGTGCGGGCGTTTCACAGCGCAGAAGTCGAAGTCACACTTCATCTGCTCCTCCTGTGGAAGAAAGAGAAAATGAGTATGGGGGGAGTCATAAGAATGGCTCTTAAGCTAAGTTAATATTAATCATTAATTTTAACTTGATAAAGGGTGTGATGCACAGAGGATTGAGATAGTAAAGAAACATACTCCGTGCATCCCGCCCGGCTGGTTATCGTAAGCTTCATCCTTGGATAATCCGAGGTGGCCGAAGGCGCAGGATAGAATTCCAGTAGGAGTCCATAGGGCAATGGAATTCCATGGGAATTGCCAAGGATAAGTTTGGGACTGAGGCCACTCAGTCCCAAATTAGGGGGCTAAAGGATCCCCAAGGGTAACTGCTTCCGGCAACCAGCCGCGCTAAGATACACGCAGCATGCTGAAATCTGAAGAATGCAAAAAGACAGCGTGATTACCAGTAGAACAGTACCAAGGTACTGATCCATTAACGTAAACAGGCCATCTGGTTGCAGTGTAGGGCTATCAGTATTAGATGATAGCTAGTAGAAGGGGGTTGCAAGTCGTCTTGACGCCTCCGGAAGGTTCCGGCAGACCTCCGCAACGCCGGAGGCCGCTCCAGCAGAGTTTCTGGCATTAGGACAGACAATATAAGTCAAGAGTAATACCAGGGTGGCGGCCGCCGGCACAACGGCGGCACGCCGGGAGAGGGAGCGGCGGCTCCGGCAGCCGGAGGATGCCAGATTGGTGACAGGAACAAGGATGGTTATAGCAGAACCGGGTTGCCGGCAGTGGATGCCGGCACTCCGGGGGCCGGCCGGCGGGCGGACGGCCAAGCTATGAGGAAGGGGGAGAGCCATCAGCTGGAAGCCGGCGGCAGGCGGCAGTCCCCCGGCACACGGAGGACTGGCGACCATGGGGGTATGGGGTGAGTCACCAAGGTAGGAGGTGGGTATCGCCGACAGTGGAGGCGGCAAGGGACCGGCACCCAGATAGTGAAAGAGACAGAGGGAGGGATGTAAGGAGTCCAGCCATGGACTCCCAGACATCCCCCCTGAGAGGGTGTACCCATGATAGAGGCTGGCTCTATCACCCAGAAGCAGGGGCCGCAGAGGACCGGGAGCTAGGGTAGCCCAAGGGAGGGCTAGGGGACACCCAAAGAGGGGGAGACCCCTGTATACAGAACACATCCAGTGGCTAACCCCATAGGACACAATGAAGGGTATATGTACCAGAGCGGACTGTACACAGAAGCTCAAGGTAGCCCTATCACTCCACCCTAAGGAGGAGTTGTAGGACAGGGGACAGATGGGTATAGACTAACCTAAGTATAGGCTAGGCTATACAAGAGATAGGTGGGGAGGGGAGAAGAGAAGAGTCTTCCATGGAAGGGGTTCTGTACCAGAGCGGCCACTAAGGAAGGGAGGACACTCCCTAACCTAAGGTAAGGCAGCCTGACTGAAACGGTGCATGGGTACAGTTTCAGCAAGGAACAGAATGACCCTTCCAAAACCTAACCTAGAGCAGGGATGAACGTCCTGAACTAGGAAGGATAGAAGACATATCGCTATCGCAGGAAAGTCGTAGACTTAGTCCTAGCAATAGAGGAAAGACTAGCCGTTCCTCACTCTCAGGCGCAACCAAGGGGGGTTCATTCCCTTAGGGAGGACAGAGAGGCGATAACATACTCTGGTAAGAGCTTGATCCCCTTACGTGGTAGGGGGAGCAAGGCTACACAGAGGGAATGCCCAAGGGCAGGGGGATGAAGGAAGCATATAGGGGTCCTACATGTAGGTTAGGTTAGGAAGGTACACTAACTAACCTATCCCCTATATGGTCCCTGAAGGCGAAAACACTTGCATCACAGTCAATAGTATTGTAAAATAATGCCACTATCTTCATAAGTAAGTCTAGGATCACTGATAAAATCATCCATGAACACTAATATGGGCGCTCTGGCCTGGGGGCTATAGTAGCCAACTGGTATGGGGTCAATCGATGAGCGGTAAAAAAGCGTCAAAACACGATATAAAAGTTCCTAGCTATGAAGACTAAATAAACTAATATTATCGATTAGTAAATAAGGCCGGAAGCGTTGTTGTGGCTAACTAAATAAATAAGGCATGCAGAACAACAACGACGCCATAAAATGGCGGGTCCGGTAGAGGCACAGCTCTGCCACAAAACAACAAATATCTCGAAAAGTAATATTTACTTTACGGTCAGAGCTTAACTAAACAATACTGGAACCTTGTACTCAACTTTCCAGAAGAAGGCGAGGCCGAAGGTAGCGACATGATAGAGATGCAAGGCGATAAAGATAGCACAGGGAAAATCCGTCTAAGTAAGGCGAGCTACTGTACAAAGGATGAAGACGGACGTGACGTCATTTAAGCAATGGCGCCCGTTTGTTTACGTCTCGAGTACCAAAAGTAGCCACGGATGAGATTAGCTATGGAACGGCTCCCAGCTATTTTCCGCCTTTACACACCGAAGCATTAACTCTGTTCGGGATGTAGATAGCTATGTGGCGCGTTAATACATGCGTCCCCTGTTGATATACGATGTCTTAAAAGGGAAACCTTTAGGATACTCGCTCCAGAAGTTAGAATTCTGTGATAACCTGTGGTTAAATTCTCTGGGAATATCTTAGTAGTTATTTACCCAAGGAAGCTACCAAAAAGGAACCTTCCATCAGGACGCCATGGCTTGAGCCCAAAAATACTATTGCACCATGCAATCAAAGTTGTGAGGTTGGTCAGCAAAAGCTATGAAAGATATCCGGGCCGAAGGTCATGTAGAAGGCTAAAAAATGTGTATCAAGGGTGTAGAATAATGGCAGTGTTAGTTTAGGTTAAGTTAGGAGAACTTAACACCCATAATAAGTCTATTGATTCTTGATTACTTATACCGCAGAATATATTGATTTATTGCCATTATGTGTACCTAAAATAACAATGAAAATCAATGAACAAAGTAAAGGGGAAAAGAAAGTTGTAATGATGTTAATTAAATGGGAAAAATCAAGTATCTCATTGCGGATTTAAATGCCAGGCACAAATTCACTCTGTTAATAAAGTGTCGAACCATTCTTGTAATATGTTAATAAGATCATAGTAAGAAACACTATGCGTTTTTCTCAATAACATTGTGGCTAAACTTCACTTTAGCTAATATTTGACTTTCCAAACTATTCGCTACCATAGTTAGCTAGCTAACTGCCATCATTCTCCTTTTAACCATCTTACCTATCAGCTAAAAAAAGCTCGGTGCTACTGTAGTGTGATTCCAACCGTCAGGATTCTACTATAGTGTGATTCCTACCCTTTTTTTCGGGTATGAGGTGATTCCTACCAAAGGAGGATAGATAAAACATACTTCTTGACACTATTCTAATCTATTCTATTTCATAAAACATGCTGAAAAAAATCCATAAAACGCACTTTAAACGATCAGAATTAACTTCGGGCGCCACTAAGGCAAAATTGAATCCCTAATTTAGTAACAAAACTTAACTAGCAAAAACTTATCAAAAGTTGCTAAAGATTGTTACGAAGTGGTCTTGATCTCCTCTCAAAACACGACAGCAGTGTTCATCTAAGTGCCCCTGGAGTAGATAGATGCTGTGGAACTCCTCGCTTTTTCTTAAAATTCTTAATCTTGCTGTCTAACCAAAATATTAACTGGAAAGAAATTATTTTCACACACCAAGGCCCGCCTGAATAGACCTTATTGTCTGATGGAGGGCGAGAAATAAACCCGTAAAAGTAAAAGTAAAGTAAGTAACCAGTATGTTGTGACCTGGGAAGGAGGGGGCACCAGGGGGGGGGGAGCTTGGCCCCCGGCTAGGGGTTGTGACCTGCGAAGGGGGGTCCAGGGGACTTGCCCCCGGCTAGGAGTTGTGACCTGGGAACTACTAGGTTATGTTAGGTGGGTTTGTTAGGTTCTGTACCCTAGGTAAGAATCACCCTTTAGTAGATTTGAATCCCCATATTAAGGTAAGAACAGAAAATCAGGGTAGGAATCACGCTATAGTAGCACCAAAAGGCCATCACGCTTTTTACATAAACAACTGAAGACTTAGTCTACAAAACCATACCAACCTATAAAATGAGAGATTAACCCAATCCAACTTGACAATTAATATCTCGACAAAGCCTTTGTATTAATCAAGGCTTTACATTCAATAACCTTATTTCATGAAGCGACCGAGGTAATTACGTATTGTATAACTTACCTCAAAATCATAAAAGAAATTAGCCTGCAGAAACGTAATTTCAATTGGCTCAGAAATGTTTTGACGTCTCGTAACTCTCGTTCAGTATTTGTTTACAAGACCCGATAAGGGTCGCGCAGGCGCCGCATAGGAGGACGGAGGGCTTTGGAAACGTCATGATTCAGCGTCCTATAAAGATAATCAGAGGCCGGTGACGTCAAATGTTTTCTGTGCAGGAGTTTCAACCCAAATTTTGCTGCTGCTGAAATTAGAATTTCGTGTTAATGTATGATTTGCAGAGAATCTATGATATATTAAAATGAACATGTAATATAAGATACTAAGATGAGGGAAAGAATATCGATTGCTTTCTTACATCTACAAAGTTACTTTGTATAAATACGGTGTGTGTACATATATATATATATATATATATATATATATATATATATATATATATATATATATATATATATATATATATATATATATATATATACTTCCCTTTGATGGCTGCTTTTCCGGTCCCATACAGCAGGGGAACCCCACTCTCTACAAGACCTCCACTATCATTTTACCTTATTCGTTCAGTGTTTTTAAAGTTTCATGTCTCATATTCTTCATTTACTGTTAAATCGTCACTGTCAAAAGACTCATGAAATAAGAAAGTCTTCAGTTTCCTCTTGAAAGCCTTAATGTCTTCAATCATTCGAACGTTTCGTGGAAGCTTACTATATAGTCTCGGGACCACATACAGTATTTAGAGGCTCTAGAGCCTAAAGTAGACATATATCTAGGCTCCAACAGTTTGAAGCCATCTGTAACTATTCTCGTGTCGACACGATTTGTTGGCTGCGCAATATGTAGCAATTCTCATATATATATATATATATATATATATATATATATATATATATATATATATATATATATACATATATATATATATATATATATGTATATATATACATATATATATATATATATATATATATATATGTGTGTGTGTGTGTGTGTGTGCGTGTGTGTGTGTGTACAGTATGTTGTATATGCAAGCTACAGTATATATAGTAATTTATCACATATCCAATACTCTCTAAATTAAAAATCACTGAAATAACATAAAAAATTAGTTATAGCTTATCATTTTCCTTGCGCCTTTAATCGTTCTTAGACCCTCCATTTTACATTCATTTTTTTAGTTCTACCCTTTAGCTTCACAAGTGTTTTCTCAGGGAATAAGATGTACTAGGAATGTTGGATGAATAACAACACCCTTTAAAAGTCAGCTTGCCAGTGACCCTTCAGACACGGACCGTAACGCAATCCCCGCTAAGACTAAAGAAACTTTGACCCGAGTGACCCTTCTCAAAGTACTAAACTAAACTCCCGCTGAATTCGATCAACCTCGTGTCTGTGTCCTTAGATTCCCCACAAGGGCTATCTTATTAAAGATGATGAAGCACCTCAGTCGGCAGAAATATATTTAGATAAAAAGAAAGTCGTTGTCAGGTAAACTTGATATTTGTTTTCAACATAATTAAACGAATTTTATATTATATTTATTATTTATGAAAAAACTAATTTTGATAAAAAGGGATGTTTGTTAGATTATCCTATTTCTGTCCTTAACATCAATGAACGCATTCTGAATTTTGATCAGGATGCCAGAAAACCTCAAATCAATCAATCAATCAATCTGAATTTTGAACTATATTGTCTAAGGCCGTAAAAATGTGAGGAGAAATATCTGACACTGAAAACATGCGACGTAAATTATGTTGTCTAAGGAACATGGTAACGAGGAGATTTGCCTTCTGCCGCCAAGATATAAAAAAACTCTTATTTCAAACCTACTTCTATAACGTGTACGGCTGCTAGCTATGGGCAAACTATACGCGTGAATCGATGAGACGTATCAGTCATTCACAATGATATCCTAAGACGCCTCACCAATACCCCGAGGCACCATTCAGCTTTAGCGATGTTTGTTGAAAATAGACTGGATAACCTAAAAACCAAGTCTCACCTCCCGCCTACGATCTAGTGAAAATCCCCTAATTCAAAATGTGCTTGCAAGTGCAGCGAGAATAAAATCCAAAATGTGGGAAACCTGGAATAGGGAAGCGTCAGTACAATGAATTGTATTCACTAATCTTTGATAGTGTGGCTATGCCAGATCGTCATCACGAAATAACTTAGGTATAATACATAGTAATGTTATGATAACGTGTTTTATTATGTTATATCTTTGTTGTCTGGAAGTCCCGTATTTCCTTCACACCACCTGATCTGTGACTAGATTTTTTTTCCCAGTTCTATCATTATTCAAGCAATTTTTGTTCCAACATAATTATCATTGTCATCGCCATTTTTTTTTCTCCCTCTTTTTGTTTGCTGACATGTATGTTATCATCATTATTAAGCGTTAATGCTATTGTGATTTTATAACCCAGACCTTAGAACTCTGTGGTCAACCTGCTAATTGATGTTTGTAATATATCACTGATATTAATGCATATCTCATCTTTTTTTTACTGATGTCAAAAGTGTAAGATCACTGTACCCCTATTGTAACTCTGTATATGGCTTTTGCTGAAATAAAGATTATTATTATTATTATTATTATTATTATTATTATTATTATTATTATTATTATTATCATTATTATTATTATTATTATTTATCCTGAATTCTATTATTTATGTGAGACACACTAAATCAACACATCAAAAACACTTTACTTATTCAAGGCACGTTACACCAAAAATTCACGACGAAATCGTATATTTTATATGAGGGAATTTACTGACACTTTACGGGAAAATCTACAATTCACGTTATATTGATGAAGCTCTCTGCCGCACTCGAGAATAAATAAAAGACAGCAATATTGTTATAGTGTATCTTCCATCACAGTAAAAATTAATACTAAACAATGCTGTCTGTGCACCTGAACGCTTTGATGATATAAGTAGTAACTGTCTTTTTATCGGATGGTCAATTTGGGAATTATATAAAAATGGTCAGTTCTGGCATTACACTGTGCCTCCAGTACAATTGTACCCTATCACTATTTACAATGAACAAAAAAATGACATCCTACTTCCTTCTTAACCTAGCTATTGCCTGTAAGGCAACCAAATATACCTCAAACAATTTACAAAAATAATCACCAGACGGCAGCACCATATAAATGATAGGTAACATAACAGTAGAGACGATAGTTTACCATTCTAACATCCTCTTTCAGTCCTAATATGATCCACAACCCGAATGGATTTATGGTGTTGATGAGGTTCTAATTTCTTAAGTATTCTTGACGGCTTCTTAGCTCCAACCTTGAACTTTAATCATTAACTTAATTGGACCTGCTTTTAGAGCCCTTCGACTCTTAATAACGACGATTTTCTCAAATTACCCCCTACCTTTCACAAGATTAGCCAAGGTTAGCTGTTATTCGATTCAACTAAAGCTAAACAAGGGATATATAACATTGCCCATGACCATTTTACAAATACCATAGTCACAGTCTTAAAAAAAAAAAAAAAAGAGAAATAGAAAAAAATCTTATGCATACGAGCGCTACAGGAACAAGAGCCAGCGCTGGCATAAGGACTGATTCATTTAATATAATTAAAAAACTATTTTATTTTTTAGCTGACAGGAAAGGTGGGTGAAAGAAGAATGGTCGCAGTTACCTAACTAACTATGGTAGGGAATAGTTTGGGAAGTTAAGTATTAGTAAGAGTAGTGTAAAGTGTGGTTTGACCACAGTGTATTTATATAAAGGTACATTTTTCAATTTATCGTCTTAAAATTAACATAGTATAATAATTTCTTATTTTTCTTTTATTTTTTGTTATCTAGTATTCTTGGCTACTGACGTAGTATTTTCTGATGCTGAAGTTGTTTAGGGTCGTCTATCTTAACTATTTTCATCATCTTTTCCTTTCGCTTCCTCGTTATCTACATACGCCAACACTGTCCATTAGTTTTCGGTGTTGACAACGATATATCAAGTTTACAAATTAATCATAAAGAAATTTCCATTAGATTTTAAGATGGATTCACCCATTCAGATTCAGGACTGAAGTTTTATATGGATACGCATTACGTGGGTGGATAATAATTTTTAAACACGGCACAACTGTAATTCAGAGACTAAAGTGGTTTTATTCTATAACATAAGGTTAGCACATAAAGCTCATACAAAATTATATGTCACGAGAAAATCAAAGTAACTTCACTATATACGTAATATAATGCAACAATACAAAGCTGAAAGACAATTAATAATGATAAAAAAAAAACATAATTACAGCTCCGTCGACTGCCATTCGTTCAAATGTAGTCAGCAGAACTAACCAAAAATCAAGAATTCCACAACTGCCATTGAGCTTCTTTTGTTGTCTCTAGGATTCGTCACGCATATTTTTTTTTGGGGGGGTGGGGGGGGGGGTAGGTCGTAATCACTCTTTGTTCTTAGGTCAGTTCTAAGCTAACGGAGAATGGCGACTTTGCAAGGTTAAAAGAAAATCATAAAATCACAAGCTAAGTTCTTTTAGTAAAATGACGTGTCACGATTGAAAGACTTTTGATATAACGTTAATTGGATGATTGTTTTCCCAACTCATTAGCGATGCTGTACACGTGAACACTCAACTCTGTGTGTGAGTGAGCAAACATATACTTCTCTCTCTCTCTCTCTCTCTCTCTCTCTCTCTCTCTCTCTCTCTCTCTCTCTCTCTCTCTCTCTATTACAATGAGTGTGCATATGTATAGATCTGATTTATAAATAGATAGATATTCATACACAAACAAAAACATATATTATATGCATACACACACACACACACACACACACACATATATATATATATATATATATATATATATATATATATATATATATATTTATATACTGTATTGATTGATTGATTGTGAAAATCTAGGGATTAAGACTGTAATGTCTCAGACAACATTATCATTACGGAATAACTAAAGAAAAGTTTTAATCAAAAGTGTCGACTCAAGTAACCTCAACATAGAAGAGAAGAAACCAAAACGTAGCGAAACTTTCACGTTTAGATCAGTGTTTTTCTTCTCCAAAACCAATAAAAATAAGGACACATATATTTAGACAATCCTTCATTATTATGAATTTCTGTGTGCCTTAATATTTTCAACAAATTAATAACAGATATGGTTACAACAACTTTCTCAGTTCAACCCAGTTAATTTTAGGATACCAAAAGGAAATACTGACAAAAAAAAGAGAAACATAAAAAATATGAAATATAATTGTTGATACCACTTGACCTTAAGGTGACCTGATCAACAAGGGAGACTCTGTGACGGGACTGTCTAACACTGAAACTTGACCTGGGCGCTGATACGTCATCGGACCCCTCCGGGTGATAAAGGGGTTGGGGATGGGGTAATGAAGCAGGGGTAGGAGGGCGGAGGTTGAAGGAGGAGTTACAGCCTGGCCCCTAAAACTTTCAAACCCATTAGACTTTGTAGTTCTAAATGGCCCAGAAAGATATTAGCAGAAATTACGTTTTTATATACTAGTGTATTTATTTTTCTATTACCAGGTAAGTGTAAACTCTCAAGGAGGGCAATGGCAGCATTCGAGAAAATAAACAACGTGATTCATAAACAGTTATTATCAATGGGGGAAGAAAAAAGCTATCTCTAAAATGATTGAGTTGGTGTTATGGAAATAGGAAACACATAACGGTATCTGGATGGAAAAACTATTTCACGTATCTAAATTGATTAAATGATTTACGTAAATTGACGTTACACAAGCTGTAATTTAATTCATTCGTATGTTTTGTCGTTTGAAATAATAAACAAAAACATTTAGGTCTTGTAACCAGCTCAAAGATCGGAATAGTCATCTGTATCATCTCATTATTTTAACGCATATAAAAAAAAACTTAAGCTATCATATTTCCTAAATGTAGTTTATATATATATATATATATATATATATATATATATATATATATATATATACAGAGAGAGAGAGAGAGAGAGAGAGAGAGAGAGAGAGAGAGAGAGAGAGAGTTCATATCTATATAAGCCGCCAATAATCTGATATCGAATTCGTTGTCGTGGGATCTCACCTCCATATAGAAATTCATCTAATGATAAATGTTTTTGCCTGGTCAAGGATTCAAACCTGTGACCGATAGAAATATGAGTAAACATTAAATTTTAACTCACTTGGCTGAAAAGAGACATAAGAAATGCTTTTGACTCTACTGTATTTAATCCTGTCGAATTCAGGATTTGTACTTAAAACTGAAATCAACACATCTCCACCATTACAGGTGATTGGTAAGTACAGAATCAATTTTTATCAATCTTTACAGCCGAGTGGACTAAAGTCTAATTTCACTCTTACTTCTATAGGTCATAGGTTCGAATCCTTGGCGAGCAAAAATATTTACTAATAGAGGAATCCCATGGCAGAGCAAATTCGATATCAACGAGGAAAATATGAAACCCACCATAGTCCATTTCTTTTATCGAGGCAGATTTGCACAGACTCGCAGCGGTGCCCTTTTAGCTCGGAAAAGTTTCCTGATCGCTGATTGGTTAGAATTATCTCGTCCAACCAATCAGCGATCAGGAAACTTTTCCACCAATCAGCGATCAGGAAACTTTTCCGAGCTAAAAGGGCACCGCTGCGAGTCGGTGCAAATCTGCATCGCTAAAAGAAATTGACTATAGTTAATGATAAAATTATAAAACTGTCAAATGTCACATACTTATCAATCGGCTGTAATAGTGGAGATGCGTTGATTACGATTCTAAGTACAAATCCTGAATTCTACCTGATTAAATTCAGCAGAGTCCGAATCATTTTCTATCTCTCTTTTCTGCTAAGTGGGTTAAAATCCATTGTTTACTCATATCTATGTCGGTCACAGGATCGAATCCATGGCAGAGCAAAAACTTTTATCATTAAAGTAATTTCCCTATGGGTCTCAGATCTGGCAAGCGAACTGTATATTAAAATGTATTTGCGGTTTATCTTTAAAAAAAAAATTAAAATCACGAGTGTTGGTGATAAAACTATTACACATACACACACACACACACACACATATATATATATATATATATATATATATATACATATATATATATATATACATATATATATATATATATATATATATATATATATATATCTGTGTGTGCATAATTGCTTGTTATCTTTTCAGTAATGACAGGTTGATGTACTTTTACGGAAAAGTTATACGATATCAACTGCTTCTCGCTTGTGGCAACCCAAATTGATGGGCGAATGGACATTATGATACATTATTTTAACAAAGTTGTACGACATGAGCAACATTTTCTATCCTATCTCGCAAAGTAAAACTGAAAAACGAGTAACGAGGACAATAAAGAATGGCATTGCAATCCCACGCGTGACAGTAAACCAGTCTTCTGAATATCAATTAAATGATCGGGTATTATTATCTGGCGTTACATCTATAGAGGTAACTGAAGCAAAAATCACATGTTGAAGTTTAGCCATCGAAGAAAAATAAAATCAGTAAACAAAGAAAGTAATTCCAGAATTTCATGTATTCACGTTATTATATTAAGGGATAAATATTCCTTTCTATCATTTAAAGAGGTTGACCATTTTCCAAATGTTAAAAAGGATTTTTACTTCCTTTGTAAGTAATTTCAAGGAATTATTTTTCTGCTATCTATTTAAATTTATTATTTTTCTTTTTCATTCGATATTTTTTCGTTTTAAGTCATTAGAAAAGATTATTCTCATTAGACTTTTAAAGGAATTTTTTCTGCCATGTAAATAAATTACCTCCACCAACGAAGTTGGAAGGAAGTTATGTTTTCACCTCTGTTAGTGTGTTTGTTTGTATGTGTGTGTTCTTTTGTGAACAGCTTCCTGGCCATAATTTTAATGGTAGAGTAAAGAAACTTGCAGAGATTAACTTTCATGTAAAAAGCTGGAAATTATTAAATTTTGGAAGGTCAAGGTCAAAGGTCAAGGTCACGGTCAAGCAAAATGTCCAATTCACATAATTGGCCATAAGTTTGGACATCGTCGTCACAGAGACTTTAATCTTGGTTCATGTTTGAGTGCATGAAAATCCACGCCAATTGATACATGTTAAGGTAAAGGTCAAGGTCAAGGAGAAGGTCGACAAATAAGCTGCCGCAGCTGAGGTCTGCACTTTACTGAGTGCCCCTCTAGTTTTTTTTTTTTTCTGTTTCATTAATTTAAAACGACATAACCTAATACGAATTCAGTTCAACACTAAGTTACATTATAGCATAGAACATCGCATCTTTTCCGTGCATATTATAAAAATGAAATACAATAAATCTGATGGTGATTAGTCAAAAATCTGATGGTAGTCATTAAAAAACCATGTCGTAAATAACGAACAGAGTCGTTTGTTGCAATTAGAAAAAATTAGCTATAAATAGATCTTCCTCTTCTATCAACGTGATTTTTTCCACATTATTGTATGGGGTAAGCACTGTTGCCTTTTCCGAAGGACTTATTTTGGTTTTGGGGTAGACCGTAGTCCCGATCTGATGCCCTGCCTGAATTTGCTTCAGACCCCAGTAGCGTACGTTCATGTGTTGTACCAGTCACCAGCGTCCTTCGTCCCGGCAGCAAGGAGTAATGGCGTGGTTAGGTTAAGGAGAAACACATGTGCTTATTAAGACCATGATTGCAATTTGATCAAGAGACGATTCTAAATTATACGTTATTGCATATAGAAACTATATTCGACCAGGCTTTAACAAGTAAGGATAATTTTCTAATTCATGAAATAGATCTGTAGTGACCGAAGAGAAAAGCCAGTTGTGATTTATAATGAAAATCTTGACCAATGCAGTCAGTTAATGTTAATGTTTAAACTGCTGTTTTGGTTGAAACATAAATAAAGTTGTAATTAATTGATAATTTAGGTTATGAATGTTGATGAAATTTTATAGCACTTCAAGCTTTTCTAACCATCCCATTCTTGGTGAATATGCAACATCCAGCAGCCAAAATAGATACATCTCCAATCCTTTATATATATATATATATATTATATATATATATATATATATATATATATAAACATATATATATACATATATATATATATATATATATATATATATATACACTGTATATATATATATATATATATATATATATGTATATATATGTATATATATATATATATATATATATATATATATATATATATATATATTTATGTAATACTTTCACCCTAAAAAAACAACACATTAGTCACTGCCTCATTCACTCTTTAACCAATGAATCACGAATCAATCTAATGTGCAGTAAAAGCTTCTGCAATATTAGTCGTTTCATATAACTGCAAAAATGGCTCACCAGCAGTGTGGGTAGAAATCCCAGATGAACAATATAAAGAGAACAAACAAAATATTTACCGCATTAAGGAATATCTGTTAGAAATTTCCTTTTAAGACTCAACACCATAAACAGGTGACGTCGGCCATGTAATTTGATATCTTCCATAATAACTATTTTATACTTATATCCTCACCCTAACCTTGGCAAGTAACTGGCAGCAGGGTGACGGATGGAGTTTAAGGCGATGGATAAACTGTCTCTTCGGCTTTTACTCCTGATGCTTGGCGGTTGATCTTACTAGAATTAGCATGGACCGGCAGGGGCCATTTGCCTTAGTTAGATAGGCACTGCGCATCACAAGGAACTGGCTATCCTTTGATGTATTTAGTCAATGAATCCTCTATGGATTCAGTCAGTCATGGAAAGAGAAGATGAAAGAATGGCCCCCAGTCCTGGCGTAGAGGGGTGCTAAGAATCTCCCAGTTTAATACTAAAGAAAAAACTTTGGCAAGTAACCGTTAATTTTCTGTTAGTTTCTCCACAATCTAAATGATTTTGATTAGGAAATATATTAAACCATACTCTTAAATAACCACCTTTTTTTTTTTTTAATGGTAACTCTACCAAGCAAGCATCTTTTTCAATCTTATGCAGATTCACATTAGTCAAATATTTTCCATATCTTGAAAAAAAAAACGATTTTCTTTTCACTAAAATAACAATGCATATACGTAATTTGTCCGTTTTCTCGAATAATAACCACGCTTTGCACTACTCTTACCAATACTTAATTTTCCAAACTATTTCCTACCATGGTTAGCGAGCTAACTTCCCACATTCTTCTTTAACCCATTTTTTCTATCAATTAGTAACCTGTAGCCAATCCATTCTTCACAAAGACAGTTCAGGTTCCTTCTAAAAACAACCTATTCTCGATCAGCCCAACAATACATAAATCTTTGGTTTAAAAGGGAACCCAGCCTATTCATTTGAAAGTGACAACGATTTTTTTTCTTTTCTGCCAATGAATGTATGACTATCCCTTTCTCAATTTTGAGATTAGCCAATTTTTTCCTCGAGCAACAATCCAGTCTTGATTGTAGTCTGTATGACTATCCATTTCACAATTTACAAGCATATCTTTTCCCCCGAGCAACAATGCAGCCTATACTATTCCTACATATGACAGATCAATCGGACCCTTTTCTTCTAAATAAGAGTCTATTCTTTTTTTTTTTTCTGAAAGCCAGCCCAGCCCAATCTTTCTTCTCCCATCAGGCCATTTCGTGCAGCTGAAGAAGAGACTCGCATACGAAGGAGCAGAACACCGTAGTTCAGTTGGGTTTCCCTCCCTTTCCTCTTCAGGAGATATACCTTCACTTGGGTCAGGAGGTCAACATGAAGAGCATGATGAGAAGGGAGGAGGAGGAGGAAGGGAGGGAGGAGAGGAGGGCAAGAGAAGGAGGAATGTCGTCATACTACTCTTGAGAGTGAGAGAGGAACGCTGGGGCTTCGGCGTACAAACAAGTGAACACTACCAGCTCTCTCTCTCTCTCTCTCTCTCTCTCTCTCTCTCTCTCTCTCTCTCTCTCTCTCTCTCTCTCTCACCAGAACTTCCTAGTGATCGACTTCTTTTTTCTTCTTCTTCTTTTTCTTCTTCTTACTATCGTCCTCGCCTGCGTGGTGAAAGTCCCTGCGAGGTTGGGTGTAACCCCCTGAGAAAGGTCATGACTTGCAGCAACCCTGCAACAGTGGATATCAGGATGTGCAACAAATGGGTAGTCTTTTGCCCCATAAATCAAGTCACACCCATTTGATTGCCACGGAAAGCTCCCATTCCTCTCCGAATTTTGTGGAAATAGATCTTAATGTTTCTAAAGGGAGAAAGTTTTGATTGTCATAGGCTACATATAGGTCGCCCGAGGTATAGCTGGATGCACTGTATGTAGGCAGCCTTACGCCGCGCCGGTATACCAATCTGGTGATTAAGCAATCAACTTTTTTTTTCGTTCCCTTTCTTTCATTTTTCTCTTTCCCGTTGCCTTTATTTTGTTGGAATATGAAGCTGTCTTCTTTCTATTGAAACCTACTCGTTAAGAAAAACAAAACGATAACGATTCTCATGGCGTTTAAACGAATCTTCCGGCACGAGTCAGCTTTGTACTGTAGACGAAAACTGGGTCAGAAGAAATACGCTTAAAGTAAACAAGATCTGGCCGGGTACTTTTTTTTCTCGGAGGACGTTTGCCCAATCCCTTCTATTACCCTTATCAACATTTCATGATTGCAGGCATGTTCAGACCAACTTACTCAAGAGCTTGCGCCGATTTAAGTATGGGGGGGAGTAGGAGTTACGGGAGAGGGGGCTGCAGGGAGGTTAGAAGGGGGAGGGTTTACAGAGAAAGAAAGTGGGGGGGGAGGGGGGTGGCTGTAGTATTCGGTTGGCGTGCCGTGCCATCTGGGATTTCTGAATTAGCTACAAAGTCTGACCTTAGAGCCCAAAATGGGTATTCAAACAGCATTTCATGATTGAACATACAATAGAAGAGGAATATTCACCTACCATTTGACTTGAGGATTAATTTTTCAATGGTGTCACTTCCAGATGACCCCGTTTTTTATACAACGAAATATGAGGTCACACATACAAAGTCCGTGGCATGCCCGTGCCCTAGAAACAACAGAGTCCTGAAGTAGGTTGCATAAAATTAATTATGGGACAGTGACTCATGTTCCAAGAAAGAAGGTAAATGACACTTTGATGGAATAAAAAGATTGAAGACATTTCGTCTATCACTCTGGATGCAAAAATTGGACGAGCATTCAAATGATTTGAAAATAAAAAACTTTTCTTCGTCCTTGATTTCTGTTGTTACGCTACATCATTATATTCCCAGAAAACTACACTGTTAAGAGTTTGCCGTAAAAAAACAGTAAGAATCTTTGAATAAATGTTGCCATAAATTTGCCGTTTTAAAAACGGATATATTGACGTAAAGGAGTGATATTACGGTCACCAACCGGTAAAATATAATAACAAAGTATTGTAAAATTACGGTCGCCTGTATTTCACCGAAATACGATTGAGAACAGTATATTTTTACGGAGAATTTCCGATTAAAATTGCGGGTTTTTGTAAAAATTCTGTAATCACAGTCAAATGAATTGCAATGTAATAACAAAATTTTTTCGATAGTTCAATATTTTACTTCAATTCTTACATTAAATATTTTGCGCTTTGTATAGCATTAAACCCATGATTAAAGTGATGGTCAGTAAAATGCAAAAACACAAAAATCAAGTAAATAATAGTAATATAACAAATTGAGTGCTAAAATTTCTTGTCTTTTTAGATACCGATGAAGATGAAATAATTCTAAAATCTTGAAAATATATAGACATATTTTTTGGATGAAAATATTATCTACGGGTATTCCATTTAACGTTCAGATATTGATTATATTTATGCTGCTACATCATTGTGTTTTCTTTTACATTCAGTTCAGTTTTGCATATTTTTCTTTCCCTATTTGGGGTCGATGTAATGGTTCTTCAACACATTTCTCCATTTCCTTCGGTCCAGTTATTATTATTACTATTATTATTAGTAGTAGTAGTAGTAGTAGTAGTAGTAGTAGTAGTAGTAGCTTAGCTACAACCCTAGTTGGAAAAGCAAGATGCCATAATCTCAAGGGTTTCAATAGGGAAAAATAGCCCAGTGAGGAAAGGAAATAAGGAAATAAATAAACGATATGAGAAAAAATTAACAATAAAATATTCTAAAATACAAAAAATGACCTCTTCGTTAGAGACATTACTATTATGACACCATTATCATCATATCTTGATGATCATCACTATCGTTCATACTGACTGAAATATTTCCATTATCTTCACCAGCAACACTTTTTGTTATTATTATTGCAGTTGCTTTGGTATCATTGTTCGAATAAAACCAACCTATACAGATCAATGGCACTTTAAGATATGCATCAACTTTGATGATTGATTGATTGATTATTAGATATCAAAACTGTTCCTTTCTCCAAACCTAGAATATGTTAATCAATTTCACCAGGTGTCAAAATATCTATCACATTATTTACTTAATTTTCCGTTGAATAAATGAGATACAGCAAATAGCAATCATTACAAAACAACACTTTTTAACATATATGAAATGCTCTCGCTGACCTTTCAATAGACGATGGGCTGGCATCAGTTTTTCGTGGCCTTACATGTGATAGTAAATACTAGGATGTGGTAAGTACTAGCTACTTACCAAATACGTCCGCTTATGAAATACGCAAGACATTTCAACCAGATACAAAGATGGCAAACATGGCTTTGCATTTGAGACTTTTTTATTTTCATGTTCAAGTAGTTCATTTGTTAACTTGAATAAAACACAATGCCGTGTGTAACAATGTTGAGTACTAAAAATTCACAGTTATATATGTTGTATATTTAAAAAAATATACAATATATATAATTGTGGATTTTAGTACCCTGTTCATTTATATTAATATTGTTAATAATACAGACTGGAACATGCACACTAAACAAATTCTAGACTTATTGCTGCGAGAAAACTTTGTTCACGGAACTTCCCTCTTATATAGCAATAAACTTTCTTTATTAAGAGAAAAATCGTAAAACACAAGGACAAAGACCTCCAGAGTCTTAGAGTGAATATTATGAAATATTCATCAATATTTCGCCAATCAATTTTCCATATTACATTGAATCTGATGCTACTTGGGAAAATCGGTCATAGAAGTTCTTATGATTATTTGAATTCTTAAACAACGCTACTGAGCCTCATAAGGGAATGCGCGTACAGTGTGCCTTACACACCCTTCTGTTGATGGTTCTAAAGGTTCTTTGCAGCATTTACTACGCCCTAGTCATTGCTTTTCAAGCTTTTCTCTTTTACTTTTATCTCTTCTTAAATAGCTGACCAACTTCTTGATCTATACCTTTATGCACTTTCGACTTCTCATTCTATATAGATGTTTTCGAATAAGTCCTTGAAAATCTATAAATGATGTTAATAATAATAACTAGAGGTGCACTCAGTAGAGCGCAGACCTCCACAGCAGCAGCTATTTTTTTACCTTTAGCTCGACCTTGACCTTGACATTTGACCTTCACATGTATTCATTGCTGTGGATATTCATATACTCAAATATGAATTAAGTTTGAAGTCTCTGTGACAACGATGTCCAAACTTAAGGCTGATTACGTGAACTGGACATTTTGCTTGAATTTGACCTGGATCTTCCAAAATTGTGATAATTTCCAGCTTTTTACATAACAGTTAAACCTTGTAAGTTTCATTACTCTACGTTTAAGATTGTGGCCAGGAAGTTGTTCACACACAAATACACACACACAAACAAACACCCAAAAGAAGCGGAAACATAAGGTCCTTCCAACTTCGTTGGCGGAGGTAATAATAATAATAATAATAATAATAATAATAATAATAATAATAATAATAATAATAATAATAATAATAATAATAATAATAATAATATGTAATCTGGAACCCCACACTATAAACTACCAGTCTCTGTAGACTGTGATTCACACAATAATAATAATAATAATAAAAATAATAATAATAATAATAATAATAATAATAATAATGAAGACAAAGTAATTTTCTAACCTTTGTGCCATACATATTCTTTTTTTTAATGACATAAATTTCTTTTCATCGCTATCAGAATGCCATTTTATGATTCTCAAATTGTTTTCTCAGTCTTTGATATTCATCACATTAGTACATTTTAGACAATAGTTTTTATCTGTATAGAATTAGATGCTTCTACCTACAGGGCTATGTAGTTTCCTAATCATTATCTTCAAGGACGTATGATATTGAAATTTTCATTATGTCTCTCTCTCTCTCTCTCTCTCTCTCTCTCTCTCTCTCTCTCTCTCTCTCTCTCTCTCTCTCTCTCTCTACATGAATATACATACATATATATATATATATATATATATATATATATATATATATATATATATATATATATATATATGTGTGTGTGTGTGTGTGTGTATATATATGTGTGTGTGTGTGTGTGTGTGTGTGTGTGTAAAAATGGCAGTAAAGTTTCAATAGGGCTATAATCCCCGTCTAATTTTCAAATTCCTTAGACATGTGTTAAGAATATCAACATGGGTAATAATAGATTTTGCTTCAAATCTACTGAAGACACCTTTATAATTTAACCATTCATTTTGTTTTCTAGAATCAAACCTCTTTCGCTACCAAAAAAGTTATTATTATTATTATTATTATTATTATTATTATTATTATTATTATTATTATTATTATTATTATTATTATTATTAGGTAACCTATAACCCTAGTTGGAAAAGCAGGATGCTTAAGCCCTAGGGTTCCAACAGAGAATAATTGCCCGATGAGGAAAAGAA
>NC_090730.1:27445942-27465942 GCF_036898095.1 Palaemon carinicauda
AACAGAAATAGTCCCTTGCTTTTCTGAATCTAGTCAAGAACTACTGGCATTTTAAACAGTACAAAATGGATTTGCCCTTCGATTTCTTGTAATTCTGCACCTACGTTTCTCTTATTGTTCACCTGCTGCTCACTTTAGACCTTACTACATTCTTTCCAACACCAGCTGAAGATATAAGATTCCACGAGATGACTCCACTACTTGCAAAACACGAAAAGTCCCACAATCCCAGTAAAATTTGGTCGAGGTCTCGTTAAAAGCAAAACTGCGTCTGAATGACTTCCTTTATACCGATATTTTTATCCTGGTGAATCGATGGAACCTTTCTGCTTATCGAAATCTTTTAGTGATTCCTGTCTTTTAGGGGAAAATTGTCGACGCTTTTGCCATTCCAACTACGGCGATACTCTGTCACTGATAGCTAAGCGGTGCTTGGCATCAGGTGATAGCTGTAACAAGAATCTTTTATTGAACTCTTATGAACATCTCTCCTCTCTCAAGGGATCACGGGATATTTTCCAGGTTTATCCGTTTCTTGCTTGTTTATACATATTGAGTGGCCATTTCTTCAATAATTTACTCCCTAATAGTCTTACTTATGAATTCCACTTACTCTGCTCACATTCATATTGGATTAGTTACTCTTCATAATTTGCCTTATTTTCCCAATCTAGGCATCTGAAATTTTAATTATTGTATTTTTTAGTTAGTTATTTGAATATAGTTTTTTTTATACAGACGCTTCTATGCTCCAATTACTTATCTATCTATCTATCTATCTCTCTCTCTCTCTCTCTCTCTCTCTCTCTCTCTCTCTCTCTCTATATATATATATATATATATATATATATATATATATATATATACACATATATATACATATATATATATATATATATATATATATATATATATATATATATATATATATATATATATATAAACACACGTGTCAAACTCATGGCACGTATTTGGATGTGCAGTCTGTCAAAGCAAATTCGGATATCGGCATTGTAGTGCTTAACTCATATTTGCTTGGCCCGAAAGTCGTTCCCGGCCTACTGCCTAACCAGCTTCAAGTGGCTACCTGCTCTTGTCGAACTCGAGAAAAGGAGCAACCTCATCCTCAGGGACTTGCTAAAGAAATCATACTTATCGGGACTCCAGTACAGTACACGGGTACACTCTTCCACTTATTTGCTTTTTCCTCACCAGATAGAAGCACCAATTTGAAGCTGGCTTGACTTGTGGGTGATAGGCCTGCAGAGATCCAAGCTCCTTCGAAACATGAGGTCATCTTGAATGTTATACAACCAGCTGATGAACTTGCTACACAGAAGTCAAAATAAACAATAAGCGCAAAATAATTTGAATCCTGTTTGTATTATAAGGGTTATTATTAGTGAACAACTATGAAATTCGAACAAAAATCGTCAGAAATCCCCTCACGTTTCATCTCTAACAAATAATTTTTAATATTATCATGAACTATGTACCCAAACCGTCAAAAATGATAGATACGCACACACAGATTCAACCCTTACCATCCCTCCCCACCCTTTTCCCAACTACAACCCGCTTGTTCGGCAATTTGTGGGAGAGTGTGGTTGCCGAGAGTACCCCAGGGTACGAGTACTCCCTTTCTCCTCTGAGCTTGGCTAGTAAGATATATATATATATATATATATAAAATATATATATATATATATATATACATATATATATATATATATATATAGAGAGAGAGAGAGAGAGAGAGAGAGAGAGAGAGAGAGAGATAAGAGTATATATATATATATATATATATATATATATATATAAATATATATATTCCTATTCAGACACTTGCTCTTTATTATATAAGGAAGATGTTCATTTTATCCATGTCAAAGTTGGGAACTAAAATCAGGTTAAAAAATGTTATCACAATACTCGTCGCCAAACGACAAGTCCTTTGACGTCTTAATTTGATACTTCGGCTTTACACCTTATCATGAATTCAACATACATAAATACTATTTTCATAAATATCCATAGATATGGATTATAATCACCATATCTTATAAACCATGGCGAATCATCATCAACTTTACCCAGCATTCCAGAAAACCTTAAATTAATCAATCAATCAATCATGAACTTTACTATCAAGATTTCAGACCAGATTAGCGTCTGGGGAAAAATAACAAAAACCATAGGAATCGAAATAAATATAGATAAAATAAGCAATAAATACATTAGAAAATAGTCGTTCATCAATTATAAAGATATTATATGACCTGAGTATTGACCAAGGGTTTTTATAAACTCAGGACAATGGAATGTTTAGATTAATAAAACCCGGTTAATACTAGTTATATGACCATGAGTCGACTTATATAGGAAAACGGAAGCAGCCCAACTACCATAATAATCAGGTCAATAAAACGGTTTTCATATATTTAATTCATCTATTTGTATTTTTTCAGCAGCTAAATAGAAATGGAATTACAAAGCAATATGGACGAACCAAAAACAGCAAATGTTTAATAAGAAAGATTGAATATTTAACGTGATGCATAAAAAAAATCAAACAGTGTGACCACGTAACTCATATATTTCACATATAAATCACAACTTAAAAAAAAAAGTATTTTGATAGAATTCTTCATGAAAATATTAAGGTGCGCAATAAAAACATCGCTGAAAAAGCAAAAGATCAGTTGCTTAGCATTTAAAGTGATACTATAAAAATATAACCTCTCTCACATTTTGAAATTAGCACAGCCTTCATACATACTTCTTAATAGTGAAAAGAGTGATAACAAATCAGTTATGTGCATTACTATAATCTTTATTAAGACTCCATCATGAATCAAATTGTTTCTCTAACAGCTTCAAGAGTGGCAGTTTTCAATTATCTAAATAAAGCATTTGATAAAAACTTGCAGTGATAATCTGTGAACATACTTGGTTTTAAAGGATTTAAAGGCAGCTCATGAATGGTAGAGGCAAGGAACAGTGATATTGCCCTATCGAGCAGGACAATGCTCTAGAGACTGACCATATATACATATGATCAGCGCCCAAGCCGCCTCTCCACCCAAGCTAAGACCAATAAGGGCCAGGCAATGGCTGTTGATGACTCAGCAGATAGACCTAAAGGGTCCTCCAAACACCCGATCCTTAGCTCACAAGTATGGTGAGATAGCAGAGACTACAGAAACTAACGAGTTTGAGCGGGACTCCAACCTCACTCTGGCGTTCACCAGTCAGGGACGTTACCACATCGGCCACCATAGTGGGCCCATAAACACGTAGTTACACTAAGTAATGTTGTGCGCAAGCAATTTCGTCAATCACACATCTAACCGACATTGACATGTAATAATAAAATAAAAACAATAAAGAACACACGAATCAATTCTGTTAATCTTTGGAATACAAGGTCGTCTTCGATTTGCCAACGCCACCTTGTACGAATACTTACCACATTGTACATTTTTTGCCTCTTGCTTTCTAAAATTACTTGCTTCAAGTTTTACGTTTATACTTTTCATTTTAATATACATTTACTCAACTAGATGTTTTCATGATCAATTAGATCTCCACTTCTTCTTCAAACTTTATTTCTGGCAGGGAATTTTCTTTGAATCTTAAATAATATTTATTTTTTTCTTTTTTTTTGTGCTTGAATTCATAAACACATTTGTTAATTACCTGCACTGTTTTTTTTTTTTTTTTATCAAATCATACAGTCATTACGATGTGTCTTTTTACTTTTCTTCTTAATGAATTAAATATTTGAAGGCTTACAAGCATTAAAGTTAAATGGGTTAATGACCCTTATATCTATTAATAGACTGAATAAACTTTTTCTAAAATGGCTTCCTTTTTATATATACTTCGTACAATATCCAGCTTTGCTTACAGCAATTTTTATTTGGTTCTCTTCAGTACTTTTCTGTTTCTATAATTTATTTGGATACAATTTCCTTTTCATTATCAAAATATTTTCCTTATACGCTTTTAAATATTACTGCACTATAAAGAGCTACCTTTCTCCATGAAACATGGTTTGCCCCTATAGGCGACTTACCAGAAAATATATATTAATTTCCAAAATAATTTTCATCTACAGCATATTCATCTTTAAAATCAGTTCTCAAGAATATAAAGAAAAAAAATGCTTACTTCCTTCCTCAAAATCCCTTGCCTGGATTGCATACTTTCTCGAAACTATTTTACTGTTGTGATTACTTTCCTAAAATGTTACTCTTCTCGGAAGAATTAGTTTTTCTTTATGAATACGTCCCGATTTTCTTCTTTCTTTCCTGTTAAAAGAAACTCATGACCTTAAACCTTACTCATTCATTTTTTCTTCTCTATTTTTCTCCTCTCCTCTCCTTTATTTTCCCTATCTTCCTTTCCGCCATCGTTTAATCCTCACTAACGCTCATACCTCTCTCCAGTGTTCCTTCGCTGACAGTAGTCCCAGCCCCATCACCAGAGCCTCCTGCGGCTTCTTCTTTTTCTCCTGCTGCCCCTCCTCCACCTAGTGCCTCTTGTTTCTCGATGGTCATGGCCCTCTCCAAAGTGTTTTCTTTTACTCCTCCTTTTTCGTCATTCCCATTCTTCTCTACCTGGTCTCCTTCCGTTTCGCTATCGCTCATCTGATGGACTCCAGGGGCAGATACCTTACTTTTACATGCATCATCGACAGTTCCACAGTCGCTTCCAATGCTCATTTTCCTATCCAAATGCTCTTCCTGGGAGCATGATTCTTCTTCTTTTTCTTTGCCGGCGCGTTTCGTGACTGCATTGTACCGCTCTTCCAAGAACTTAAAGACGCTCTCAATGCTTGAATAAGATGTCTTCTCGTGGACGTGCACTCCTGAAAAGAAATATGAGTAAATGAATGAGCTACGCTCATCTATCATCCTTAACAACGTAAGTCAACCAGAGTTGGTGAAGAACAAATCAACATACTTTTGCTTTAGCACATTAATGTTATGATGATATACAGGTAGTCCTAGGGCATTGGTTAAGGTAGGTTAGCTTAAGTTTAAGGGGGGGTTGATTCTACAGCCATATATGTTAGGTTCTCCTGGGTTATGCTAGGTTAGGCAAGCTCTTACTGAGACAGGTAAGGTTATGTCTTACCTGGTTAACTATCGCCTTTAACCTGAATAATATTCATATATCTTATTTTTCATAATTTCTGTCAAAAGAATAATGAAACCATAATAGTATAGGTTATGTACATGAATATTTAAGTAAAATAAGTTTATATAAGAGTGGCATCCGTATTAAGGACAATGTTTTCAAAAGAAATATTTTCATATGCAGTATTTATTTCGTGTTAATCATTTATCAATTTTTTGATTAACCTTACGTCTGGCTATTTCATTCCAAAAATAATTGCTGTATCTTATTTCATGTTAAGGTTATTGCAGAAAAACCGAAATAAAAATGCAACTTAAACTACACACTCCTTTTGCTTTAACTAACAGGAACAAATAATAAACGGGTCAGATCAGCATACAGTATAGTGCATGCGCTATCAAGCTGGTACAGTATTTAGGATTGGAATACAGCCAGTTTTTTCGACTGTGAAACAGCTACATAGATCGGAAAAGGAAATGAAAACAAGGAGACAGATAAGAAAAGAGTTGAAGTCATTAGATTAAATATTTTTTTTTTCTTTAGTGAAAAGACAAAGAATACAACTACAGTGCATCTTGACTAAGTTAATATTCAGTTTTTGTCCATTTACAGACGATTGAAACCACATTCCAGGACTTCAAAGGGCTCACCATTATAAATCTTTATCAAATGTAAACAAAAACAACGGCAATCATAACCAATATCATCTGTATCGCTAAGGTAGGCAGTCCCAATAACACAAAAGCATTTGCAAGGACATACATAAAAGTATGGGTGCCGTAGTTCAATGGTAGAGCACTGGCTTGCGTTTAAAGGTTCGTGGCTTGTGTTAGCTGACCCAAAGCCAATAGAATATTGGCCTTGAGCTGACCAAGGTGTACGGTATCAGCGTTAGCTGGTGAGAACGAAGGCGTACACCTGGCAACCTCATCACTAGCAACTTACCGACAACCGGAAGGTTCTACTATTCTACTTTATTTTGCTAAAAAAAATCGGGAATAATGATATCCACTATTAAAGAATTTAAACGTATTAACTAAACATAACTGTACATCAGAAACTTTTAAAATTCCCTGTCACCTATTTAAAAATTATATTCTGGAACAATATTTTTACGACCAAAGAATATGTTCTGGACATATGCCTCTACATTCTCCTAGTTTGTTCTCTGATACCTTCATACACGAAGACGAAGCAGTCAATGCTTGCTTTCCAACTTCTCTCTTGCTATTTTCATAAAAACAAAAAACAAAAACTCACAATACCCGGTGTGACAATGTACCATAATCGACTATCATTTGAAAGGCCACTTCCCTATAGCCTTGTCAGCTCTCAGCACATTGAAATATCTAAGAAACCTAGCAAATGAGTATTTCCCAAGCACTGAAGTCGGGGTTTTAAGATTACCGGGACATTACCGTAAGATTACGCACGATGCATGAGCGCGCTTTAAGTACCATATCCTACACTCAAACCGGGTTTTAACACGAGAGGGTTTTTGTATTGACATCAGAGTTAAAAAGAGAGGAAAATGATAGACACTACGGGAACAGAATTTTGGATTCAAAAGTTGAAGAATTTACCATGTACGGTATTTGTAATGTCACTGTAAACTGTTAACAAAAAATTCGTAAAAAAAAACGTTAAAAAACCGTAAATGCCTGGCAACATTCATTCCAGTATTTTCACCGTTTTATAAACGGATATATTGACGTTAAGGAGTGATATTCCGATTAAAATTGCGGTTTTTAACAATGTAATCAATACATACATGTTTGCATTTCAAGAAAATTACTTTATTCTAATAACAAAATTTTGCTTGCCAAATCTGAAATTAAGTGTAAAGGAGTTTTAAACCCCCCCCCCCCCCAATGAAAATATGTTTTTGCAATCTTTCTGAATCTTGCAAAAATCTATCATTTATTACTGCAGCTGACATGCGCAGATTATCCCTAATTTAGACTCGTTATTATATCATTCATAGTATTTCTAACATAATTAGAGTAACATTATTTACTCTAAGTTTCCTTAATCTTTTCATAGTTACAGAGTTCTAAGGTAACGGTCAAATTAAGTTACAACTGTTACCCTTATAGACAACAGTTATCTTTTTACTAATAACATTCTGACCTTGCATCTCCGAGGGTTAAATAAAAGAACTGGATTACGTTACATCACGATGAGTAAAACGAGATTAATGTATTCACGAAAAGAACTGTTTTCTTCCCTTCTTATAAGTGCCTATATATCATCATCATCTTCTTCTTTCCCACCGTTATCTTTACATTAAGGGGTCGGTTGCTTGATGCGCCCTCTCCAATTGCTTTCTATGAAAGGCAGCCTATGCTTGACAAACTATAAATCATGGCATTGGGTCCTTGAGGGATTGTTACCCTTTGGAGACTTTTAATGATCATTGAAACTATGTTTCCACTTTAAATTGTTTACAACTTTTTATGTTCCTTATATATTAGCCAAACATAAACTATAATATTTCTGATTATCATTATTATATGCCAAGACGTAAACATAAATACTAACTATGGAGCATCTTTAATCCCATTACTTCTGAGCTTTACAATTCTAAATTCGTGAAATTGTACCAATAAGCGCTTCATCAAACAATTGATAAAATCAAACGACTGATAAATGATAAACCCTTCTAAAAAACAGTTTACCATGACTGAAGGTCAAAAGTGAACACATGTAGGCCACGATAGTTAAGGGCAGAAATCACAATACTTGATTCAAGAAGAAGAAGAAGAAGAAGAAGAAGAAGAAATTATACGCTTTGTGTGAAAGTTTTCAAAATATGCGCGAGTCTGCTGAGAAGTTTCCGCATAGGACTAAGTTTGTGATCCCGCAAGCATCAGTGGCAGGAAATGGCTATCAATCGTATTGACAATAACCCTGCTGCATGAAAAGCAAATAATCTTAAAAGTAAGACCTGGATAAGATCTGTGTGCAAAGCACTATATAATTTTGAGCGTGTTAGCGATAGCCTGTATGTGTGTGCGCGTGTGTTTGTGTCTGTTTGAAGCTTTCTCCGTCTTTCTCTGGGGCAGGTACATCTCGCCAAAAATGTTTTCAAAGGTTCCCACGACATGATGACATACATTCACAATTATGCTTTATCATTTTAGAAGAAAATGGTCCGTGATGAACTACGGTTGAAGCGAATTACGAAACGTACCTGACATTTATTTCTTTATTTGAACCACGAAAACACGGGTTTTCAAATATAGAAAAAAAAGGTTTCTTAATAGGGATGGCATGCGAACAAAAAATTCTTATCTCTGGATTTCCTCGGCAGAAATTCAGGCAGGGAATATTTCAGTCATGCTTTTGTTTGCGAGATAACCTGAGATTAAAGGAGTCAAACTTTTTCATTATTTATTTTTCTCATTAATATTGCAATTGAGTTGTAGTGCGTAAAGCAGTACAGTAAAAACTTTGAAAATGAAATGGAGTTTCTACTATATGTGGTGTAAATGGAAATCGAAAAATTTAATGATAGAATTGATAGGATGAATGTAAGGGTTCAGACTGTATGATATAAAAATTGAGTAGTGAGAGTTTTCAATATTTTTCATGATTGAGGGTTAAGAGTTTGTTAGAATATGTAGGCAGAAAAGCAAGTTTTTTTTTATTGCAATAATGGTCTGAGACAAAGGTACATTAAGAGGGTGTAGCCTACAGTAAGTCTCCATAGCTATTCAGCATCATACAAAGGGAAGGAACAGAGAGGGAAGTTAGAGAAAAGATAGTGAATGTTGGTCCGAAGTTGTAGGATAAGAAAAAAAGTTGTGAAAGAGCTGTGGAATATTTAATGCTTGTAAATGAAAAAACAAAGAAACTGATAAGTGTAAATATTTTCAATAAGAAGAACCTTAAATTAATTTGAGCAACAGCAAGGCTATGAGAGTATATGGACACCAAGATGGTGGAACAGTGACTGTTAGTATAGATAGTGAAAAATGGAAATGATTGATCCATATAAGGATTTGGGAGTGAAAATAACAGACAATGGCACCATGAAAGATTAAGTGAATTATAGAGCAGATGAAGATAGATGCGGGTTGGGCAATATATTTGGAGGGGATATGATTTGTGTTTGGAAGCACAGCTCACATCATATCAA
Organism: Palaemon carinicauda; assembly: GCF_036898095.1. Taxonomy (NCBI): domain Eukaryota; kingdom Metazoa; phylum Arthropoda; class Malacostraca; order Decapoda; family Palaemonidae; genus Palaemon; species Palaemon carinicauda. The sequence continues at coordinate 27,455,229 of NC_090730.1, forward strand.
GCGATGGTTCAGCCAACTTTCCCGTTTGAAAGTCTAGTTTGAATGTTGAGTGTGAATGAAAGAGACGTTACAGACTTTGAAGTGAACTGTTGGCAAAAGCTATGTGGTGTGAGAAAAATTGATAGGGTAAGAAATTAGGCGGAACATGAAAGGCGTTGTACACAGAGTAAGTGAAATGAGATACTGAAATAATTTGAGGGGGTTCGGTAATGTAAAAAGAATATATGAAATTAGATTAGCGAAAAGATTTTGTAACGTTTAAGAGCGTGACTCACAGTAGGAGGAAGAGAGGAAGGCCTAGAAAGGGTTGGATATACATGGTGAAAAAAGTACTGGAAAGGAAGAATTTCCATATCCAGGAAGCACGTCATAATTGTGTAAGTGAACAGTAGCATCTATACCTATGAAGCGAGGAAACCTAGTTCAATTTTTAGCCAGGGCATACCTCTCTTAATCTGACAATTTAATTTTCTATCTGGTACTTTGTTACTTGTTGCTTCTACAACAAAAGTAAAAAAAATAGGCATTGTACTACCAATATAATCCCATAAAGATTGTTGAAAATCCAGGCTACCATTCAACACTAATGAGAAAAGGCGTACAAGTAATATATATATATATATATATATATATATATATATATATATATATATATATATATATGTATGTATGTATATATATATATATATATATATATATATATATGTGTATATATATATATATATATATATATGTATATATATATATATTTAAATAAATATATATATATATATTTAAATTTGAATTATATATATATATATCATATATATATATATATATATATATATATATATATATATATATATATATATATATATATATATAGACAATGATAATATCTATCTCTTTCGATTCTTGTACTCCATACTTCACGAATATTTTTTCTCGAATTTTATTACACTCTCTCTCTCTCTCTCTCTCTCTCTCTCTCTCTCTCTCTCTCTCTCTCTCTCTCTCTCTCTCAATAAATAAATACATATATATACATACATATATATATATATATATATAAAATAATAGGATTGTATTAACAAGTACAGATAAAAATTTAGCATCGGTACTGAGAATACATAGAGAGAAATTATCATAAATATATAGCACCTTTAGAGAGAGAGAGAGAGAGAGAGAGAGAGAGAGAGAGAGAGAGAGAGAGAGAGAGAGAGAGAGAGAGAGAGAGAGAATTTTACACATACTCTCCTTGTAATATTTTTGAATAATGATATATATATACATACATATATATATATATATATATATATATATATATATATATATATATACATATATATATATATATATATATATATATATATATATATATATATATATATATATATATATATGGGGGTTGTAGAGAGAGAGAGAGAGAGAGAGAGAGAGAGAGAGAGAGAGAGAGAGAGAGAGAGAGAGAGAGAGAGAGAATAGTAGTAATTCGTTCGTCAGAAGTTCAAGGTCCAAAAGTGAGACTCTGAACTCGATCAGACAGCCGAATGTTCCTTGCTGCTCACGACGAAGATTTCAAAACAAAAAGTTTCGCAAGGTGTCGAAAAAAAGCGATTTCGTAAGCCGCCTGAACACGAACCGAGAGGATCATTCACGACTGCTTTGCTGATTCACAATGGTAATACCTCTACTAGTCAGTAATAATAATAATAATAATAATAATAATAATAATAATAATAATAATAATAACAATAATAATAATCATCTCCCGTATATAAATTAAGAGAAAGAGCAATGTGTGCATATATATATATATATATATATACTGTATATATATGCATATATATATAATAAAAATAATCTTCATCATCATCTCCCCTATATAATAAAGAGCAATGTCTAGCTTTATATATATATATATATATATATAGATAGATAGATAGATAGATAGATAGATATATATATATATATATATATATATATATATAGATAGATATAGATATATATACATATATATATATATATATATATATAGATAGATAGATAGATATATATATATAGATATATATATATATATATATATATCTTTACGGTGACCCTCGGTGGCATTACCAGACGTATAATTACTCGTTCTCTCCCTGTCCCTCGGGTAGGGGAAGAGGGAGTAGTCATGACTTGGTGAGAGTGGTTTTAGTTTAAACGGGGGAAGGGGTGAGAGGGGTTGGATTTGTGTGTGTGTGCATATCCATCTAAATGTTCAGTTGTCATTTTTGACGAATCGCGTACACTAGTAATAACAATAATAATAATTGCTATCACTATGCACACTAGTATCAATATTTTGTAAACCAATATTATTATTGTTATCATTATTTTTATCATCATCATTATTATTATTATTATTATTATTATTATTATTATTATTATTATTATTATTATTATTATTATTATTATTGTTGTTGTTGTTGTTGTTGTATTCCGTAAAGAACCATCACAACAAATCTTATCATTTAAAAGCAATAACGATAACGAACCAACGACATTTCAAATTGGGAAGCGTGACACGATTGCAAACAACGAGCAAATATCCCGAGACAAATGATAGCCATTATCATGTTAAGACTCAGCTCACTTAAATTGCTGCGTGAAACCTTTCACCTTCTCAGCCATATCTGATGAACTTGAAGAGAGAGAGAGAGAGTGGCTGATTCTGGATAATATATAGTTATTTGCTCTCTCTCTCTCTCTCTCTCTCTCTCTCTCTCTCTCTCTCTCTCTCTCTCTCTCTCTCTCTCTCTCTCTCTCTCTCTCTCTTTAACAAAAGTATTGCCATCAATTTCAAATTCTTTGCTTTCAACTCTAAAATATTTACACTTATCAATTAACCCACTCTCTCTCTCTCTCTCTCTCTCTCTCTCTCTCTCTCTCTCTCTCTCTCTCTCTCTCTCAAACTGGAAACGCACTATACGCAAACTACTATTCACACATTCATACATACAAACATACATTATTTAAGATCAATCAACAGTGACTTCGTATATAAAGTCTCATACGGAATGAGGCTACTACCCTCGTCTAGATACTTTAAAAAAAAAAAAAAAAAAAAAAGGAAGAATTGTGAACATTTGAAAAAAATATTGGGTCTGGTCAGTAATTGGACAAGAAGTCGGGAATTTCTTAAAGGCCAAGAGTGCAAAATTTCTCTTGACCATAGGCTTGGATATATATATATATATATATATATGTATATATGTGTATATATATAATATACATATATATATAAATATATATAAATATATGCAAATATATATACAATATATATAATATATATAAATATATATATATATATATATATATATAAATATATATATATATATATATATATGTATATATAAATGTGTATATATATATATATATATATGTGTGTGTGTTTCATGTCACGCTGAGCGACATTGCCAAACACGGTCTCTCACCATCCCTAGGCCAGGGGGAGTAGTTATACCCTGTTAAGAAAAGATACCCTGAAAGGTATTAGGGAGGGGGAAGGGGTCGGAAACGTCAAATTTGTGTGTGCGTGCATATTTAGCCATCACTTTTGACGGATCGTGTACACTATACATACACACACACATGTATATATATATATGTATATATATATATATATATATATATATATATATATATATATATATATATATATATATATATATATGATAATTTTGCATATTTATACGTGTTTTTTCATATATATTCATATAAGCCATAATTGCCTCTTAGTATCGAATTCTCTCTGTTTCGGGATCAGAAACCCAAGGGGCAATCCTCTTTATGATAATAGCCTCTGATAGGCCAGGGACTCAAACCTAGGCCCACGAAAGCCCAAGAAACTGAGGTTTCAGTGACTTACCACCCAGCTGGGTGGTAAGTCTCTGGCTGACCAGAAGCTATTGTACCAACCGTGTGTCACACAATTGTACATAATTCCTTTTGCATATATTATGCTTGTATCTTCGCTCTTCTCTCGCACTAAACGAACATGAAAATTCATGTCTGCTGTTTTCTTCTGTAACATTGTCTGTCTTGTTAACTTGTTATGTCCTGTTGGCTTGAGGTTTTGTATATAAAGGAGAGTGTTCTATAATAATATAACTCAGTTGATTGCATCATGCCTTTGAGTTCACAACCCTCTCTCGGCACCGTCACATTGGTGACCCCGGAAGTCGACTCGCTCCCACTGCCTTCCACTCCCACCTCCCTCGCCCCTCCATCGTTGGTACTATGGCGGACTCTACTACAGCAGTTGGCGCTGCAGCCGCCCCATTGAAACTTTCACCGTTCGCCAGCGGAGAGGCATTTGCTTGGTTTCAGCGCGCAGAAGTCCAGTTTCGCATCAACGGCGTGACTCGCTCAACCACCAAAGCAGATTATGTTCTCGCGGCGATACCCAAGGACACCTTCCCGGAAATATCCGACAGGCTTTGTGAACAAGGAGACACGCCAATAGCATATGACGCCCTCAAAACATACCTTCTGCAGCAGTACTCGCCGTCGCCAGCCGCCCGTGTAGCAAAGCTTTTTCAGCTCTCGCAACAACCGTTGGGGGACCAAAGGGCTTCGCTTGCCCTCAGGGAAATGACCAGTATCGCTCGCCTTCAACCTGCCGCAGACGGCTCTCCTCGTGAGGTGAACCTACTTCGTGCCCTTTGGATACGCCGTTTACCCGGACCTATACGCGCTGCCATACCCGATGTCGATAGTTTACCCATAAAGGACTTGATGACCAAAGCCGACGCCCTTATGGATAGCCACTTCAAGACCTCCATCAACGCCTCCACCCCTGACGAAGAGGATGCCTATTCAACGTCAACTGAAGCTGACATGAATGCCGTAAGACATACACGCCCACACCATGACGTGCCGAAGCAGAGACAAAGCCGCCCACCCCCCACCAATCGCTCGCGCCCCAACAAAAGACTTCTACAGCCACTTACTACCTCCCATCCACCGCAGTTTTGCTACTACCACTTCAGATTCGGGGCAACTGCGAAGAAATGTGCCGAGGATTGTCAGTGGCCAAAAAACGTGTAAGTAGGCCATCGCCTTGGCGGTGGCCTCCCGTGTTTCTAATCTTATCTTTTTACAAGATGCAGGAACGGGCGTGCGATTTTTGGTAGACATGGGTGCTTGTCGTTCTCTTTTGCCAAGGAAACTCTTCAAGACACGACGTAGTCTGTCTACATCTGCCGACGTAAACGCCCACGGTTCCTGCCAAGCACGGTATTTATCACCATATCAAGACGACGGGACCCCCAGTCTTCGCAAAATTCAGACGTCTGGCACCGGAACGATTGGCAGCCGCCAAACAGACGTTCGCCGAAATGGAGGAAATGGGCCTTTGCCAAAAGGCCTCCAGCCCATGGTCGTCACCCTTACACATCGTTCTGAAGAAAGACGGCTCCCTCCGTCCGTGCGGGGATTATAGGCACCTGAACATGCAAACAGAACCGGATCACTACCCCCTCCCAAACATTGCCGACGTGACCTCCTACCTGCACAAAGCAAAGGTTTTCTCTACGCTCGATCTCCTGAAGGGGTATTATCAGGTGCCTATGAACCCAGAAGACATCCCCAAGACTGCCATCACCACTCCGTTTGGTACATACACCTTTAATTACTCCTGTTTTGGCCTTCGTAATGCTGGGGGCACGTTTCAATGTCTCATGGATGGCATCTTAGGGGACCTCCCTTTCTGTGTATGTTATGTGGACGACATACTCGTGTTCTCCTCCTCAAAAGAGGAACACCTCCGTCACCTGCGCATCGTGCTCGACCGCCTGCAACAAAACGGCCTTGTAGTCCGGTACGACAAGTGTACCTTTGGCGCCAACAAAGTGTCGTTCTTAGGGCACCGCATCACTCCTGAAGGTGTCCACCCCCTCCCTGAGAAGGTAGCAGCCGTTCAGAACTTCCCCGTGCCCTCGACCCTCAAAGCTCTGCAGGAATTCTTGGGCATGATCAATTATTATCACCGTTTTCTGCCAGCCATTGCCGCCACTCTTGCTCCCCTCTACGCCTCCCTCAAGGGCAAGCCGAAGGACCTGAAGTGGGGTCCCCTTCAAGAAGCAGCCTTCTGCAATGCAGAGAAGGCCCTATCAACTGCTGCGGCTCTCACTTTACTCAGCACCGTCACACTATTATCATAAAGTTGATTCCCACTTGGATCTCTGATCTCGAGGCAGAGAAAATCCGATATTAAGAAGTATTTAAGGCTTACATATATACAGTATATATATATATATATATATATATATATATATATATATATATACACACACTGCGTGGGGGGCACCGTTACATGGTGGAAGTATTTGTGTATCGCAATGATCAGCATAGCTGTACTAGTCAAGGCAACTCATACAAGGTTGGTTTGCTGTAAGCAATCATATTAAAGTCTCCACCATCACCAGTCCACAGTGGCCACTGTGGTGATGAAAATGGCCAACCTCCAGACACAACTAAGGACATGTCTGATTCCCTTGTCCTACAATGGACCAGAAACAGCTGCAATTGTTGTTGTGTATATACTGTATATATTACCTTTATTACTTGCTCACTTCAAAAGTATAAATTTTGACTTTGTCTTTTTATGTAGGAGAGTTAGGTGAACTATCGCTCAAAAATTCCCTCCATGGCCTTCATAACAACTCAAAGTCTCTTCCAAGTTATTTGATTACACAGACGCTCCCTTCATTATATAAGCTATTCAGTGGTTCCTGTTGCAACCCATTGTACCATCACCATTGTGTTTACCATCAAATATATAAAGCATTCAGCTGTTTCCATCCTTCACATTTTATATTAACATTAGCTTTCTGATCCCCATCATTAATTTCCTAACAATTAATCTCCACTCTCTCTCGCAGGCACCTTCACTCTATTTCATTATTTTATGCAGTTTCTTTTATTATCCTTAAACAATACTGTCATCCGTAAATATCAGCAATTATACGCTCAAATTTTACATATATATTTGCAGTTCTTTTTCTTACTTTTAGTATAACTTCACCCCAAGAGATATTAACAAAATATTGAGACTTAACACAATCTTGTCCCAGGTCCGTTTTATACCTATCTACTCACCTCCTCGTCCTTCTTTTTAAACACCTCTTCGCTTACACCATAGGAATGTTTAAAAATCTCCTTAATCTCGTCTAACCCATACATTTTCATTTCCCTCTACACTGCTTCTCTATCGACTGAATCAAACGCTTCTTCCATATATTTCAGGTACAGATCTTTCTCCTATAGGTGTTGTCTGTGATTGTGCTATATATATATATATATATATATATATATATATATATATATATATATATATATATATATATATATATATATATTAAAATACACAATGTTCCGTGTATATATGATAAATAAAATAAACCCACAATTTATGTCATTTATTTAGAGCTTTCCAAGGGATAATTTTTTTTCAGATTTTGTTTTCTGGAGAGGATGAAAGATGGTCCCTTCGAAAGCTCAAAATAATTTTATCTTTTTTTATATATTATGGGTTTATTATATATATATATATATATATATATATATATATATATATATATCATCCGTTACTATTCCCTAGAGAACAAAGGCCTCAGACATGTCCTTCCACTCCCGTCGTTTTATGGTCTTTCTTAGCTCACCAATCCATTATCTTTTCCTTCCCCTATTTCTTTTGCAATCTATAGGGACCCATATTGTTATTTTTCTTGTTCAGTTATTACTTGTCATTCTCATTATATGTTCTGCCCACGTCCATTCCTTTTAATTTTACATGCTGAAAGAATATCCTTTACTTTAGTTTGCTCTCTGAACCATGTTACTCTTTTTCTGTCTCTTTGTGCTATCCTCATTCTTTCCATAGCTCTTAGAGTTGTCAATTAGCTTATGTTCTAAGCCTTAGAACATAAGCTAATTGACAACTCTAAGAGCTATGGAAAGAATGAGGATAGCACAAAGAGACAGAAAAAGAGTAACATGGTTCAGAGAGCAAACTAAAGTAAAGGATATTCTTTCAGCATGTAAAATTAAAAGGAATGGACGTGGGCAGAACATATAATGAGAATGACAAGTAATAACTGGACAAGAATAATAACAATATGGGTCACTATAGATTGCAAAAGAAATAGGGGAAGGAAAAGAAAATGGATTGGTGAGCTAAGAAAGACCATAAAACGACGGGAGTGGAAGGACACGTCTAAGGCCTTTGTTCTATAGGGAATAGTAACGGATGATATACTGTATATATATATATATATATATATATATATATATATATATATATATATATATATTATATATTATATATATATACAAATATATATATATATGAAATAAACCCATAATATATAAAAAGATAAATTTATTTTGAGCTTTCGAAGGCTTTAGTAAGACTCCATGTGTCTGATGCGTAATTTGATACTGGTAGAACCACCTGATTAAATACTTTTCTTTTTAGAGAAAGTGTCATTTTACACTTCATAATCTCATTTCGTTTAACAAAAGCTCTCAATCCCATGCTTATCCTTCTTATAATTTCGGTCTCATGTCCTGGGGAAATACTTACTCTGTCCTAAGAGACAGAAAAAGAGCAACATGGATTCGAGAACACAATAAAGTAGAGGATATTCTAACAACATGTAAAAATCAGAAAAGGACATGTCAGAACATATAATGACAATGACAAGTAATAGATGGACAAGAGCAATATCAGAATGGATCTCTAAACATTGCAAACGAAGTAATGGAAAACAAACATATTAAGAGATTTTGGATACAGCAAATTTGCCATTAGGCTAAGTAACCCACAATACAAATAGAATCTCTTCGGAAATCTAATCATTTGTTGCTAGTGACGAAACCCGTATAATTGAATATTCGTTAAAACCCACACATTAGTCTGCTTAATTATTTTAACAAACAGTCAAAACAACCTCATCAAACTTTGTTATCGGAGGTAATGGAAAATCTTCATAATAGGTTCTAAAATAGAGAAACTGAATGTTGGAAAATAATTAAAGCGTCATTTAAAATAGGCTAAATTGAAGCCTACAATTATAGTTTAAAACGTCTTTCTTCTCTTTATTTTCTTTTTATTAGCAATGGCCTTCGGTCCAACTTGTCGCCTTGGCCAGCATCCAAATATTTGTTAAGGAGTTTGCTGCAATTTGTTGGTCACACTTCATTGCAGATGTTCTGGAAAAAACTCACGAGAGAGAGAGAGAGAGAGAGAGAGAGAGAGAGAGAGAGAGAGAGAGAGAGAGAGAGAGAGAGAGAGAGAGCAAGGCTAAATACAGTATGTTCTTTTAGGACATACAATTAACGCTCTTGAGGCCTTAGGCATAAGAAATACAATAACGAAGTCATCTACCGAAAATTAAGTTATTTTAGATAAAAAGGCAAACAAAGAATGAAATAATTTTATTGCATTTTCATTATCCAAAATTAACATTATAAATACTAAAATCGTCTTGCTTCTAGTTTGAACTGGAGAATAAAGCTGTCAAACAGTGTAACAGCGTGACACAAATAATGAAACATACAAGAGGGAAATAGAATTGGACAGGGTCATCCGCTATATTTCATCATAAGATTCTGAGAACTGAAATCATTTACAATCATTAATGAACACAAAAATGGAAATAGGCATGAGGAAAATAAAAATATTGAAATCACATATGGCCTATATATCAGCAAAATCCTGTGAATTTGTGGAATGAACTTCCTAATGGGGTAGTTTAATCGGTAAAACTTCAAGTTCAAACTTTTTTTTTTTTTGAACAGGCTGACTTAAGATTTTTTATAGTTTATATATGAAGTATCTGTTTTAATGTTGTCAATGTTTGTTAAAATATTTTATTCTAATTGTTCATTATTCTTATATCGTTTATTTATTTCCTTATTTCACTTCCTCATTGGGCTATTTTTTCATGTTAGAGCCCTTGCGCTTATAGCATCTTGCTTTTCCTACCAGAGTTGTAGCTTAGCTAGTAATAATAATAATAATAATAATAATAATAATAATAACTGAAATTATTTACAAGTATTTATAAATCCTGGATCTATGGGAAATGCTCGTAAAGGACATTCCCGATCCAACAGCAATTCCAATTCTCACCATCCAAGAGTCGAAACTTTCCCCTCCGAATGTAGCTGGGCCTCAGCAGGAGGGAAATTGACATAACAAAACCAGAGCAGTCTATAACCCACGTTAAGCCACCGGGTTGCCGAGTATATCCGCTTAAGACCGCACACCGTCATCCCGGGCGGTCACAGATCACCCAGAGTAAGCGCACGGTTACCCGCAAGGATTACCGGTAATCAGAAAGTTCTACCAGTCTAACACGGGTCGACTTGTTACCTGAGTCACCCGCGGGAAACGAAGCGATGTTAGGGGCTCATGGTGACAAAATACAGCTACTCAAGGATAAGGTGAGGATTAGCACAATTTGCGAGGGGTAAAGTGCTGTTGGTCCGGATAGGAGAGGGGTACTCATTTATTACAGAGGGGGAAGGAATGGCATGGGGGGGGGGGGGAGACCTAGGGTGAATTAATGTCGAGAGGCCTGTAATACCTTCGATGGGAATCAGTAAAAGATGGCCATGTCGCGATCTACTGATACTTGTTCTTACAGCGTTTATCTGATGGCTTCCCGGGAGGATGCCATCTCTG
>NC_090730.1:27470942-27500942 GCF_036898095.1 Palaemon carinicauda
CTTACCTATTTTCATCCATCATATTGCCTCTCCTATTCTGGGTGTGTGTGTATGTGTGTGTGTGCGTGTGTAAATCCAAAATATAAATTTCACAGATATATCGCATACACAAACAAGCAATTTAACTGAACATATGATGCACAAACAATCACAAATGCGCCAAGAACTACACATCTGCAAACACAGTTCTTCTCCAATTCTTCTTCGATCCTATTTAATGAGGTACAAAGACAGCGACCACTACAGGATGTTGTCAAACTGCTGTTCGATTATCCGTCTGCTAATCCGGGGCATTAGAGCAAAGAGAACAGGTACTGTCCACAAATTATTGGGGGATCTAAGTACACCGTCATTGAAATTCGAACACAATTTAAACAGACTGTATTTGAAAAACGAGAATTTATGGTCGTGAGTCATCGGTAAAATTAGAATTTTGTTACATTATTCATTGGGAAATTTATAAACTTAACTTTTAGAATTGCTGAATAACATTTAACATTTGAATAAGGCAGTCGTAAAAAAAAAATATACTGTTTTCTTAAGAGAATTCATGATTTTTCATTTTGAAAAATGCTTAAATTGAATACAATTTAAAAATTATCTATCTAATTGGTATTCTTTATAATATATATGTTTAACTGTAATGATTAAGGAACACTACTAAAAATATATTTATAAGATATTAATGAGTCTTAAAGTTCATTATTGAATATTCTGAAAGTCAATTATCTAATTTATCGGCAAATTTTTTTATGGAAAGACATTTAAAATGTACTTACGAAATAACATGAAGGTATCAAAATCTTGATTCTGAAAATAATTACAGTAATTTTGAAAACACATGATTCATGTTAGGCAAATCCCATGAAGTAAATAATCTATACATTTCCTTGAATTAAATCTTAAAAAAAATGAAATCATTTCAAAAGAATAAACGTAAAACACTGACTACTCACAAGCATTCCTTCATCTAAAGACAAGAAAGCTGGTGCTATTATCGCCATATCCTGCAACCCCCCCCCCCCCTCCCTAGCCCCCACAAAAGCATTCTCCAAGGAAGACCCCAAACCTCCCGGGCAATAATCATCACCAGCCACAATGCTTGGCATCCTTGGCGCATGCCGGTGTCCCCCGCCTCTTAGAGACCTAAATTATATGCCGACGGAGTAAATCCAGGAAAACATTTAGCAGGAAGGGCATTTGCATCTCAGCCGGTTGGCATTCCGCAGCGATTCCCGCTGTCCTCCTCATGAGACAAGCAAAGCCCCCCGACCGCAATTTACTACCCGCTGTTTCGACCGCAGCGCCACATCAGCCTCCGAACGCTTGGCACTCATGAAGATCTCGGGTCGCGAGGTAAACATTTAACCGCTAAGAGTACAGGAGGAGGAGGAGGAGGAGCAGGAGGACCAGGGGTGGAGGGTTCGGACAGGGCCAAGGCAGACGGCACGTATTTTACATTTGACTACAAAGGTATGTTCAAAAGAAATAACGTAGCTGTTCTGAGCCAATTCACAATGTCTTTATTTCCTCCTTTTTAAAGACCTTCGTATTTTCCCTTGCGCTATAATAGCATATTTGAATTGAATTCAGTTGCCATTGGAACGAATAATAATGGGAATAATGAGTATATTTTAATCGTAATCGTGTAAACCAATGAAAAATTATCAGTAAAATTCACCCACGTCCAAATCCGGATCAAAATCCACAACAACAAAACCTACAAAGTAATTTTTGACTATTGAACAACATTTACAACTGGACCATGACCTGTTCTGATGTAAGTCATCAAAGCAGGTCAATGGGCAATGGTAGAATACCACCTGATCTTAAATAGGGATTTGGCTCATTCCAAGCTTTTGACCTCAGGTAACCTTCAAAACAAAAGAAAAAAAACTTTGGTCACTGCCCTTGTCTGAATTCAGATTCCCATCGGATTATTGCCAAATATTACGAGATTGGTCTCTGGCCCTTGGGCGACTTTCCTACGAAGATTCTTGAGAGAAAAAAAAAACATTCTTTTTATTAGTCTTACTGATAGATGGATACATTTAATGAAAATAACAACAGCAACAACAACAACAACAGCAACAACAACAACAATAATATTTTTTCCTTGAGGAGTTTTATTTTATCGTTGAGAATTAAATACAGGAAAACCTTCCTTAATAATAATAATAATAATAATAATAATAATAATAATAATAATAATAATAGCAATAATATGAAAAAGAAGAATGATAATAAGAATAAAAAATAAGAATATACATATACTGTATATCCATCTATCTATCTATCTATCTATCTATATATATATATATATATATATATATATATATATAAAATATATACGAATACGTTTGTATGTTGTGTGTGCGTGCGCGTATTATATATATATATATATATATATATATATATATATATATATATATATATATATATATATATATATATCTGTACTGTTACGTTCAGGTAAATAGAACTGTCGAGCAATAGGCCAGGAGCTATCCTATACTTAACAAACATGTGACCTAAGCATTGTACAGCTCAGTTGTGTACTGCTTTTCAGGCCACAGATCTACCCGAAATTAAAGTGTTTCTTATCATGTAAAAACAAGACTAGACACAAGAATTATTCAATTAAAGCGGCATATTCAAGTTAAGAAAACGTTACACTGCCAAAAGAAAATATATAGCCTTTTCATGTAAACGTCAATCAGGTTATAACAGCTGTAAGCTAACTAATTGCCTCCTTAATCCCAACTCCAAAACCTGCTGAACAAAGCTGGACTGCATTTCTCATAAAATCTTGATCTATCGTCATGCCTTTGAATTTGTCATTTATAGCTTTATAGCAGTTGTAAATTCTTAAAATTAACGTGTCTTTGTGTAAAATTCGAGTTGATGGCCAATATACTTCCTTCATTAAAGCAGACACTTACACGCGCTTACAAATAAGATCATGATTAATGATAAAATCGTAATAAACTGATGAAAGAAATTTTTACTTCTCTTCCGTCTTTGACCTTCTATCAGACTGCGATCTATTAAAAATTAATTAATCTTTTTTTATCGCAAGGTAGTGAAAGATATTTTAGAAAACTAGAAATTAAAGCGGTTTTTTACAATGCACTGTAATTTGACGATTTCTTGAAATTTTATGGACATTTCTGTACATAATCGAATGAAAATTGGAGACAGCCAACTCTGGTTTGTTCTCACCTGACAACCGAAGTGACGGGATTCTGTTAACTTCTAACTTTACGAAGTCTGGCCGCGACACACGTATTCATATTTAATATCTTTTGATAAGGAGTAACTCTACTTATAATCTCACTCATTTCAAGTAATTATTATTTATTACTAGTTCTCACTCATACTTTTCCATCATTCCGGATAATGTCAGTAAACTGTATCTCAGTCGTGTTCGCATTGTACATATATACTCTTATTAAATTACTAGTTGGAAAAGCAAGATGCTATAAGCCCAGGGGTGAAGCAAAATTGTTTGGTAATCTCAGTGTTGTCAGGTGTATGAGGACAGAGGAGAATATGTAAAGAATAGGCTAAACTATTCGATGTGTGTGTAGGCAAAGATAAAAATGAACCGTAACCAAAGAGAAGGATCCAATGTAGTACTGTCTGGCCAGTCAAAAGACGCCATAACTCTCTAGTGGTACTATCTTAACGGGTGGCTGGTGCCCTGGCCAACCTACTACCTACTTTCAATAATGTCTTTATAAAGAGAAAAAAAAACTGCCCTTATGGAGCGAAAGCTCACATTTTTCCTAAAATAGATGTTACTCGTGCAACAACTTCACTTATAATAACCGAATATGGTTTAATAACAACAAACTTTGACGAAATATATTAGTTCACTTCTCGAAATATTAATATCAGATAACAGAGGTGACCATTACTACAATAAATTGAAGGAATTAGCGAAAAAAGTGTCATCGTAACATTGTTGAAGTGACAAACAACATGCTCCAAAAACTCACGTTTCATTTAAAGAAATCAATTATTGTATATCCTGATAAAGATTCAGAAGACTAGGGAAATCTAAAAATAGATTTGAAAGCATTAAAAAACCGAAAAAAAAAATGTGGGCCTTTATAAAGTTTGGTCAGAATCACTAATGGGAAATAGTAACCTACGTACCAAAGTCTAATAAAAAATATAAATCTATTTCCCTCTTGCTATGTACTTAGCTATCCAGTTTCTTCTTGTGACCTAGAAACATTGGATAACCATCATCCATTAAAGTACTACCATGTGCTACTAAAATCTAAAAAAGAAAAAAAATTAATAATAACAATTATAATAATTCTAAATTTGGTCGAAAGACATCAGGTGTGACCAACCCCTATAAAAGACTCCCAGATGACAACCTTAAAGAGATCTGAAAACGATTATTCTGGTCTGGTTCATTTTGTCGCATTTTCTGCAATTAAATCTGGATAATTTTGTCGCATTTTCAGTAATTAACTCTGGTTCATTTTGTCGCATTTTCAGTAATTAACTCTGGTTCATTTTGTCGCATTTTCAGTAATTAACTCCTGGTCATTTTGTCGCATTTTCAGTAATTAACTCCTGGTCATTTTGTCGCATTTTCAGTAATTAACTCTGGGTCATTTTGTTGCATTTTCAGTAATTAACTCTGGTTCATTTTGTCGCATTTTTCTGAAATAACTTTGGTTCATTTTGTCGCCTTTTCAGTAATTAACTCCCTGATTTTCAGAGGATATACTGTACAATGTTTATTCTATTTGACCTCAGATATCAAAAGACTTAGCGTACCATATAATTCTTCACAGTACTTCAGTATCCCTGCTTCGTTCTAGGTAAGTATGTTTAGTTCAAATACTATGTCATCTATGCTCGCTCAAGGTACGGATTCATGGATCTTATGATCAAATCAGTAAAGATGGACCTAAATATATCTGTCTACCTGACAGACTAGAATCTACTCGCTATGATTTTGTTAGAATCTACTCCCTATAATTTTGTTAGAATCGACTCGCTATAATTTTGTTAAAATCTACTCGTTTTAATTTGGTTAGAATCTACTCACTATAATTTGGTTAGAATCTACTCACTATAATTTGGTTAGAATCTACTATCTATAATTCTGATAGAATTTACTGACTATAATTTGGTTAGAATCTACTCTATAATTTTTTTAGAATTTACTGGCTATAATTAGGTTAGAATCTGCACTCTATAATTTAGTGAGAATTTACTGGCTATAATTTGGTTAGAATCTACTCTATAATTTTGTTAGAATTTACTGGCTATAATTAGGTTAGAATCTGCACTCTATAATTTAGTGAGAATTTACTGGCTATAATTTGGTTAGAATCTGCACTCTATAATTTAGTTAGAATTTACTGGCTATAATTTGGTTAGAATCTGCACTCTATAATTTAGTGAGAATTTACTGGCTATAATTTGGTTAGAATCTGCACTCTATAATTTAGTTAGAATTTACTGGCTATAATTTGGTTAGAATCTACTCGCTATAATTTGGTTAGAATCTATTCTATAATTTTGTTAGAATTTACTGGCTATAATTAGGTTAGAATCTGCAATCTATAATTCAATTAGAATTTACTGGCTAAAATTTGGTTAGAATCTACTTGCTATAATTTGGTTAGAATCTACTCGCTACAATTTGATGAAATGGTTAAAAGAAGGTCAAAGAGGGGTGGGGGAGATAGGGCAATGATGGCTGGCCTTTTGAGGAAAGGGGGAACGGGAGGGAGGGGGGGGGGGTCAAGGACGAAGTTGGTTGCCCTTTTGAGGAAGGGGGTTAAGGATGAGGTTGTTAGGTTGGCCTTTTGAGGTTGAAGAGGGAGAGGTGAGGACACGCGCGAATGCAAAAGGAGCTGTTGAGAGGATTAAGGGAATCTGTCAATCGTCCCCCCCTCCCCCCCCCCCCTCCCCAAGTAAATCCCGTGGCAGCGCCCTCATCCCCTCCGAAGACACGTGCCACTTTATCCACCTTTACGCCCACACACAAAGGTTCCACCGGACCCTCCTGTTTGCCGAGTGCTTCTATCCAATTGGCAGGACGCGTTCCCCAAATTCCATTTTGAGACAATAAGGGTCCAATTCGTGCTGAGGTGTTCTAATCGCTCTGGTCATTGAAACTTAGTGTGTGAGAGCGCGTGCGCCTTTAGTGAGGGAGTGTGTGCAGCTACGTAAGTAAGTGTATTCCCAAGTAAGGTTGGGTGTGTGTTCCATATATGTGTGTGCGCGCGTAAATATATCCCCTATATAAGTGTGAGAGAGAGAGAGAGAGAGAGAGAGAGAGAGAGAGAGAGAGAGAGAGAGAGAGAGAGAGAGAGAGAGAGAGAGAATATGCATATCGTAACAGTACAGTAGCTCATTGGCTAACCCCGCTAACCCCGCCAATAGATTTTAAATAGAACGAAAAATTATATAAGCATCATGCAGTAAATGATTAACAAATTGGTTTTAAATTACCTATGGCCATTGAAGATGGGACATTAGAAGCCCTCGAAGGTTACACACACAACAACAAACTGGTATTACAAGTTAAAGACTTCCTTAACAAATTTTATTCTCAGGGGGTGAAAGATTGAAATATGGTGGATTCTGGCTCACATTGGAGCAGTTGCCTCTGGTAAATCACCAATAAACTTGCCACAACTTGGAATTAAATTCCCCGTTAAACTATGTATCCACAAAATTAAATTCCCTGTTAAACTATGAACTATGTATCCATAAAATTAAATTCCCCGTTAAACTATGTATCCACAAAACTAAATTCCACGTTAAACTATGTATCCACAAAATCAAATTCCCTGTTAAACTATGAACTATGTATCCATAACATTAAATTCCCTGTTAAACTATGAACTATGTATCCATAAAATCAAATTTCCTGTTAAACTATGAACTATGTATCCATAAAAATAAATTCCCTGTTAAACTATGAACTATGTATCCATAAAATTAAATTCCCTGTTAAACTATGAATCCACAAATTTAAATTCCTCGTTAAACTATGTATCCACAAAATCAAATTCCCTGTTAAACTATGAACTATGTATCCATAAAATCAAATTCCCTGTTAAACTATGAACTATGTATCCATAAAATTAAATTCCCTGTTAAACTATGAACTATGTATCCACAAAATTAAATTCCCTGTTAAACTATGAACTATGTATCCATAAAATTAGATTCCCCGTTAAAAAATGTATCCACAAAATTAAATTCCTCGTTAAACTATGTATCCACAAAATTAAATTCCCGGTTAAACTATGAACTATGTTTCCATAAAATTAATTCCCCGTTAAACTATGTATCCACAAACTTAAATTCCCCGTTAAACTATGTATCCACAAAATCAAATTCCCCATTAAACTATGTATCTACAAAATTAGATTTTTCGTTAAACTATGTACCCACAAAATAAAATTCCCTGTTAAACTATGAACTATGTATCCATGAAATTAAATTCCCCGTTAAACTATGTATCCACATAACTAAATTCCCCATTAAACTATGTATTCACAAAATTAAATTCCCCGTTAAACTATGTATCCACAAATTAAATTCCCCGTTAAACTATGTATCCACAAAATTAAATTATCTGTTAAACTATGTATCCACAAATTAAATTCCCCTTTAAACTGTATCCAAAAATTAAAATCTCTCGTTAAACTATGTATCCAAAAATCAAATTCCACGTTAAACTATGTAACTACAATGAAGCCTTTTATAGTAATAAAAAGGCAAAGCCTTTGGAATAATAAATGAGAAAGTCATTGATTGAATTAAATCAAACGAATTGTTTCTCCACGGGAATCAATCATCAAGTCAGACCGATAAATGGACGGAAGTAATTTAACATGACTTTTTTTTTTTCTTTTTTTTTTTTTTGTCATACGAGATTGACCTATGGATTTTTAATTTGCCGGAATGAAACAGTTCCCAGGTGCAGTGAGTGTGATACTATTCTAATCATACGTCCTATTTTTTTTCCATTGTAAAGTGTTTAGAAGATAAAGATATCTATGATTTAGCCAGATATTTTTGTGTCATTTTATTTTATTCAAATTTTCTGGTTTTCCAGAGTTTAAAGATATAAGTTTGATAAATAAAATTCGAATTTCTATTCATCACAGATTTTTATCTCTTAATCTAATCTTTATCTCTTATTTACTACACTGTATATTTTTTATTCATTAGATTCAATAGATATTATTTTTCCCAGCCGAATTTACTCGGCCCATCTCTGTAAGAGTCGAGCTTGACCCATTGAGCTGGTGAATATCCTTCTAATAATAATAATAATAATAATAATAATAATAATAATAATAATAATAATAATAATAATAATAATAATAATAGTAATAATAATAAATAATAATAATAACAAATAATAAATAATAATAAATAATAATAAATTGTAAATAATAAATACTAAATAATAAATACTAAATAATAATAATAATAATAATAATAATAATAGTAATAATAATAAATAATAATAATAACAAATAATAAATAATAATAAATAATAATAAATTGTAAATAATAAATACTAAATAATAATAATAATAATAAAATAATAATAATAATAATAATAATAATAATAATAATAATAATAATAATAATAATAATAATAATAATAATAACATCCACCTACCAGAATCACTGATACAGAAAACATCACGTGAATAACCTCTAGACTGTGCGTGAGGCAAAATTCGCACCTTGCTTTTTATTCAATCAATCTAATGTCAAACAGCAATACTATGAAAACAAATTTATAATTCAAGATATATGTAAATTAGATAGACCTATCACGTATTTTTTATTTTTAATCTCAAAAGAATCTTTTTACTTTTAACTCAATTAAAATGTTATACAAGAATAAGCTTCCAAGTGACCCATGCAGACAAATTTATCTAATCTCGAGTATATATTTAGGACATGATTAACGCTAATTTGGACGCTCTTATTCTGACGTCCTCTTTCCAAAACCGTGGTTCTTGTTAGCCGTGGATTGATATTGGGGGGCAGTG
This sequence comes from Palaemon carinicauda, assembly GCF_036898095.1. Taxonomy (NCBI): domain Eukaryota; kingdom Metazoa; phylum Arthropoda; class Malacostraca; order Decapoda; family Palaemonidae; genus Palaemon; species Palaemon carinicauda. The sequence continues at coordinate 27,480,005 of NC_090730.1, forward strand.
AGGCGAAAGCTGTAGTTTGGGGGCGTCTGGGTTACATTAAGAGCATTTAAGCAATAAATAATGAACTTTTCTCTGTTTTTACAAAATCTTAACGGCAAAATCTGTCATTAACATTAAGTCAAAGAAACTCGTATGCAGATTGTAGATGACAAAATTCATATTAAAACTATAAATGAATGTGTTGTTACGTAGTTTAAACTATAGCAAAGGGAAGGGGCAAGACTCCAGCTGGGAGTCAAAGGGGTGCCATCCTGAAAAAGTTTAGGAACCACTGAGCTGCAGCATCCATAGAATGTCTTACCTCAGCAAACACAAAATAACTGGATGTCGTGAACTGGTCAGTTAAGATGTTATTTTTTCACAAAGGATGACCAATATAGCTTAAAATAGGTTATTTTCATTTTCATTTAATCTAGATTAGTATACCATTTTTTTTTTTTTTTTTTTTTTTGTCGAGTTTACTTTCAAGTAGCTTTGTATCTGTGTAGAAAATACAATGGTATAAGCAGCAAAATATTTACATCAAGTCCAGTCTTCCAGGCAGAAAATGGAAATGCTAAATGAATATCACATTATGCTGGTAATGCCCAGAAGGAACCAAATGACTTTTTTTTTTCTTTTTTTTTTTTGAAGAGGGAAAGTTATATGAATCAGCAAAAACCGAGAGGAGATAGCTTCAAAGCCTTCATAATAACATTTCCCCCTTAACAACGTTAAATGAGCTCTCATTATGGCTTTGTAAATCTCTTTTTCAAAATAATTCTTCATATGATGGAATACATAAATTTCTATATTACAGTATTGCTGATGTCAATACTCATTAGATGACCTACGATACTAATTTGGAAAGCTGTGCACATTATGAACCCACTGACAAATCTTTTCATAATACTTTTTCTATTTTTTTCTACATTTTTTTATATGAATGTGGTGTATACTGCAGGAAAACTTTGAAAATCGATGGTCGTTGAGTTTCTTCCATATGATTATCAATTTGTTTTAATCAATGCTTATAATCCAACCTTAAGTTATGATAGCAAGTAAGCTAATAAAAATAAACAATTTGCTTGATACTACAAAAAAAAAAAAAAATTCCAAAACTTTCCGCTTCTCATGACTGCTTTTTTTCCGGTGCGTTTTCATTTATTTTTCTCTTTATTTTCTTTCTTTCTGTCATTCCTTCCGTTGTTTTTCTTTGGTTTCCTATCGGTACTGAGTCCGATTTAAAACAATAATTGGTCATTACTACTTCTAATACTATTATTATCATTATCATTATTCTAATCATTATTATTATCATTAAAATTATAAATACCAATATCACCATCATTATTATCACCAACCAAGCTAAAATCTACAAGCTCAAGGGCTCCAGTAAGAAAAGCAGGCCATTACCGAAAACAAATATGATTAGACATTATACAGTGAAGTAATGCTATTCTTACAAATACTATTTGATTGCAGTTTGAGGTTTAAAATTTTTTTATGTATGAATATAACATCACTATGGTCCCAGGCATGATGTTATTGCTGTCCAAGGTAAAATGTTCCCATGGTACCAAGAATGGTATTACTAAAATCTTATGATCTCAATATTATTATAAAAATTTTTACTAGCTAAGCTACAAGCCTAGTTGGAAAAGCAGGATGCTATAAGCCCAAGGGCTCCAACAGGGAAAATAGCCCGGTGAGGAAAGGAAATCAGGACACAGGTAAAATAGTGTGCCTGAGTGTACCCTCGAGGAAGAGAACTATAACCAAAGACGATGGAAGACCATGGTACAGAGGCTATGGCACTATCCCAGGCTAGAGAACAATGTTTAATTTTGGAGTGTTCTTCACCTAAAAATGCTGCTCACCATAGCTAAATAGTCACCTCTACTCTTACCAACAGAAAATTAGCCACTAAACAATAACATTGCAGTAGTTAACCACTAGAGTGAGGAAGAATTTTCCAGGTGTATCAGGAAAGAGGAGTCTATTCGGCGCATGACCTTATCTCTTAATATGTACTCGACTGCTTTTCAAAGCTTAAGCTGGGATGTCATCTAATCAAAGCAATTTACTCTTTTGACACATATTACATCTCTAGCATTTTCTAATACCAAACATGATGCCTTTTATTCTGACTTCTCTTGCGCAAAGGTGTATTTGCTTGCCTGCTTGAATCCTCTTCCTTGCACTTTAATAGTTCCATGTCTTAGGATCCTGTTCAATTACTATCCATTTTCACCTTCCTGATATTTTTTTTTCGAAATTGTTCCTTCTATTCCCATCATTCTTGGAATTGCTATTCTCCTCGTTTACAAGTTCTTTTAATTGTTTTTATCTCTCTCTCTCTCTCTCTCTCTCTCTCTCTCTCTCTCTCTCTCTCTCTCTCTCTCTCTCTCTCTCTCTCTCTCTCTCTCTCTCTCTCTAAATATAAATATATATATATATATACATATATATATACATATATATAATATATATATATTGTATATATATATATATATATATATATAATATATATATATATTTTATATATATATATATATATAATATATATATATACATATAAATATAATATATATATATATATATATATATATATATATATATATATTGTATTTATATACAGTAAATCTACTGACTGACTCTTGCAGTGAAGTTGCTTAGTATAACGATCAAATCATGCCAACTGTTTCTAGAAAGTTCTTATGATGAATTTACTATATAGTTTCCATCCCCACTGTTTTTTGTATGGGTTGTAGAGTAATTGCATTTTCTCCATATTCTAAGATGAATATGGGCTTCCAGTACAACTACTGTCGAAAAGAGCTAAGAAACTTCTCGAGCTTTAATAATACCCTCCCGAGACTGTGAAAACTTCACTCTCGAACAGGGTCAAGCCGAGGGTGGGGGGTGTAAACAGAACCCATTTTTCTATGGTAAATTTCGGCAAAAACGCTTCGGATTTAAAGTACAATGGACGCATCCTTCTTACATTCAAGATAAGTTAACAAAACAGTTCAAAACATCAGTAACTAGATACACAAATAAATAAACAATGAGCATCTTGCTAAGTAAGTCTAATGACCGTACACATGTCTCCTAATCCCTAGGTCTATCTCAAGAATCACATTTTTTTTTTTGCTCCCTTCTCGAGAAAGGTATCTCACGTCCCCATTTAAGAAAAGCCCAGAGGAATGTAGCATTCTCCGGCATTTCAGAAATGCTAAAAATAAATAAAAACAAGATTTCGGGAAACAATACTATGAGAAAAATGCAGATTAACAGTTTATGAAGAAATGGTATACATTTCATTTGACGGAATAGTCAGTCAACAAGCTGGAGTTATGATTGGACACAATACTTGAACCTGGGAAAATCTTATGGTAGAATCGTTACAAAGCAATGTAGAAGGACGTATGGCTTAAAAGATGAGTTGCTAAGAGAGTTTCAAGTTTTTAATGGTGAAGGTGAAATGTATCATAGAATAAGTAGACGGAAGAGTGACTGGTTTAGTGTAAAAGTGGAAGTCAAAGAAAAGAAAGTCAGTGCATGTGCAAAGATTTTTTTCGTTATTTTAGTAGCTGATAAGGAAGATGGGTGAAAGAATCATGAGGGCAGTTAGCTCGCTAACCATTGTAGGGAATAGTTTGGAAAGCTTAAGTATTAGTAAGAGTATTGTAAAGTGTGGTTTACCCATAATCTTATTTATACAAAGGTACATTTTTCTTGCTATGGTCATAAAGTTAGCATAGCACAATGATGATTTTGGTAACATAGGAACAGTGAAGGAAAACTGCAGAAAATACCGAGTTTGAAAGCCTCTGCAAGAGAAAGCAAAAGGAGAAAGCAGAGGTTGTAAATGTGAGCCCGAGTAAGGTTATGAGGATCCATGAAAGCCAAGCCGATGGAGGAATGATGTTGATATGGATAGTGATAGTGAAAGAATATTTGGAGTGAATATAACAGATGATAATCACTGAAGAAAAATTAAATAAGTAATGAGGGTATCAGTGCGTACGAAAGGTAGGTTGAGAATGTAGGAATAACACATGGAGTTGGTTCTCCATTTTTCAAGTGAGTGTGCACAATTATAGAATTGCCGGAAAAAACTGTAAAAATCCTAGAATATACGTTGCCAGGCATTTATCGTTTTAAAACGGATATACTGAGGTCAAGGAGTGATATTACGGTCACCAGCCTGTAAAAGCTAACGTAGTAGGGTAAAATTACGGTCTCTTTACTGAAATACGGTTGAGAACAGTATATTTTTAAGGAGAATTTCCGATAAAAAATTACGGGTTGTTTTAAGTGTAGGTTGAATGCGAATAAACGAAACATGTTGAAGCCGTTGTCGTAAACTGTATGCGTACCATCAGGAGTGCTAAATCAGGGATGAACCAGATGTGCATAAAACCGTCATAACATTGAAAACCTTATGCACATAAAAAGGTGGCTAATCAGCATTGTCCAACCCGCTATATTCACTGTTCTATTCTATTTTGTGAATTTTGTCGAACATTCTAGATACCTACGCCATTCCTTTCAAGTTAAACACTTCCTATCACTTCCAAATTATAAATTCTTCCCCCCCCCCCTCCATCGTGGTTCATTACCTTTACATGACCAAACCACCTAAGAACAGTCTTCCTTCTTACTGTCTTTACTCCAAAGACACAGCACACAATTCATTTCAATACCTTTTTACGCTTTCAGATTCAACATCACATTTCGGTGAAAGAGAGGAGCCTCTACAATCCTTCATACATTCCAACCTAGGCTTTTGTAGACAACTGGCATCTCTTCCAAAATCATCTCTCTCTCTCTCTCTCTCTCTCTCTCTCTCTCTCTCTCTCTCTCTCTCTCTCTGTATGTGTATATATATATATATGTGTGTGTATGTGTGTATATATACATATTTACAATACGAATACACTATATATATATATATATATATATATATATATATATATAGATATATATATATATATATCTATATATATATATATACATATATATAATATATGTGTATTATTATAGTATATATATAAATACATATACCTATTTGTATGTGCTGCATAATATATCTTGGGAAATATTACAATATTGTAATAAATACCGTGTATGATAAAATGTTAAAGCCGAGAGAGAGAGAGAGAGAGAGAGAGAGAGAGAGAGAGAGAGAGAGAGAGAGAGAGAGAGAGAGAGAGAGAGAGAGATGATCTCTGACTTCTACGTAAAACTAGGGACGAGATTTAAAATGCATCCGCCATCTCCGGCGGCTGCATTTGTGGCCCGTTGGTCTCGTAACTGCCTTTTGCTTCCGCCATTAAACCCCCAACACACCATCTTCTTCCCCCCTTACATTTCTTGCTCTTCTCCCTTCCAATTCTTCTTTGCAACTCCCGTTTATCTTCCAAGGCCCAAAGGCTATAGTCTTCCTCCCTACTTCCCTCATCCTCTCCCTACCCTACCGGCATATCCCTCTCTCCCTCCCCCTTTTAACTAAAACCTCCTTTACGAGAAGTCGAAGACAATGTCTGTTTTATAGTAATATTCTCTTACATTTAAACTTTCGGTTTTGGAGTTGAGAGAGAGAGAGAGAGAGAGAGAGAGAGAGAGAGAGAGAGAGAGAGAGAGAGAGAGATTTTCAAAATTACTGCGAAATTCAGCAAGATTGAAATAAATTAACTGAATTTACTGCGATCCTAGTGTTAGTAAAATTCTTAATCAAAAGGAATACTGAAATATTCGATCAAAAAATGACGTGAAAATGCTATATATCAAAATGTATGCATATACAACGTAAAACTGGATGTATTGCAAAGTAATTTCTAAAGCTTAATTCTTGTAACAATCGTCAAAAATTTCTTGTTTAAGAAAACAGTCTATGAATATCAACAGAATCAAAGATTGAATATAAAAGCCAATTTCTATACAACCCATCATTGTACAGGTCCTCTACGGTCCAGTATAGAAAAAGTAATAAGTCCCTACAGCATAAAAAAGCAAAACCGTTTTCACTTCACTTAACTCTCATATATCATGGAAAACCGCCTTAAGCGGCTACGCTAATTTCTCTTTTCAACTGCATTATGCTATTTCTAATCACAAAAGTTTTGACAAGGTCATCCTCACCATCATCATCATTATTATTATTATTATTATTATTATTATTATTATTATTATTATTATACTACTAGTACTACTACTACTACTACTACTACTACTACTACTAATAATAATAATAATAATAATAATAATAATAATAATAATAATAATAATATGTTTGTTCTATTCGAAACAGGCAGCAAGGAATGAATTTCGGTTTCTTCAGGTGTCAATACCGTAATTTTATATCGAATTCTTGGCCATTTACAAATGTCACTATGTTCGTGGTTATTATCTTGAATAACTGCCCGCAAAAACTGAACCTACGTTTTGCAGTGTTGGAATATACTTCTTGTTAATATCTATCCATCCAACTGCATATCAACTGCATTATTTATGAGAATTACAGTATATCGGTTCCCAGCATTATTGGAAATTAAAACTACTCGCTATCTTAACTGCCGATGCTCAGAAGGAAATCATCAGTTTACAGGAGGAAAATTATAAGCATGGTCTTTTCATCTAGCCCCCTAAGAGCTATTACCATATTTATAAAATAAAATAGTTTTACTCTATTACAGAATAAAATACTATTGAAATATAAACTACTGGTAATTTCAAAAATGAAAATGAAAAGTTTTTTCTTTATATGGTTTCAATCATCAGACATATAGTTTCCGAGATAATATTTCACATATACGGAGAACAAAATTATTTACTGGTTCTTGCACAAGCTTACTAAATACTGTATGCAAGGTTAATTCACCCTTAGAGCACAAACCTTGATTTTCTTAACTGTGAGCGATCAAACTCCTAAGGCTTTGCATTTAATTGTTCCACTAGACAATTAATACTGTCTGCAATCACGTGTCTCATTCCCAAAACGCAGTTACCTTCTCCAAATCGAACATAGCTATCTTACCCTACTCATTAAGCAATGTTAGGTTTCCCTCGCCATAGGTAGTAGGTTGGGCAGGGCACCAGCCACCCGATGGGATATTACCGCTAGAGAGTAATGTGGTCCTTTGACTGGCCAGACAGTACTACATGGGATTTTTCTCTCTGCTTACGGTTCATTTTCCCTTTGCCTATTCTTTACATATTCTTCTCTGTCCTCATACACTTAACAACACTGAGGTTACCAAAAAAATTTTCGCTCAAGGAGTTCACTACTCCACTGTAATTGTACAGTGGTTACTTTATTCTAGGTAAGGGTAAAAGAGATTCTTTAACTATGCTAAGCAGCTCTTCTGGGAGGACACTCAAAGATTAAACCATTGTTCTCTAGCCTTGGGTAGTGCCATAGCCTCTGAACCATGGTGTTCCTCTGTCTTGGGTTAGAGTTCTTTTCCTTGAGTGTACACTTGAGCACACTATTCTATCTTAATTCTCTTCCTCTTTTCTGTAAAAGTTTTTTAAGTTTTTAAAGGAAATATTTATTTCAATGTTGCTACTGTTTTTAAAATATTTTACTTTTCCTTGTTATCTTTCCTTACTAGGCTATTTTCCCTGATGGAGCCCCCGGGCTCATAGCATCCTGCTTTTCCAACTAGGGTTGTAGCTTAGCAACAGCAACTAATAATAATAATAATAATATACAGGGCGATAAATTTTCCTCATTATACATCCTCCTCCCGTATACGAAACCATCGTACACGGTTAGCTTTCATCCACTCATTGTACACGAGAAGCCTTCGCTTCTTTACCTAAAACTGTCACTTCACCAATTGCATTCTTCTATTCAAACTCCTACGACTCCCCTTTGCTCCTTCTGGTTCCCACATCACTACGCCCACCCCCAACAACCCTATTCCAGGCCTTCCCTTGGAGGTCCGTCGCCTTCACGCCCGCCTTTCTTCGTAGGTCCCAGCCCTAGGCTCACCCATTTTATGCCACAAGTTTACAAGTTTGTCGGCGGCAGTGCAGCAGAAGAGAAGAGTTTACAAGTCGTTTCGAGGAATAATAATTATGAGCTGCGTCCTGTTGCAGCCGGCCATTATCAGCTGGGGCCTTTTCGAAAGGATATGGGAGTAGAGGGGGGAGGGGGTGAGGGTGCTGATGATAATAGAGGGACAGGGAAAAACGCGGGCGTTGATGACAACAGAGGGAGGCGAAGGGGAAAAATCCTTCGGAGGAATGGAATGGAAACGGTGACGGAAGAATGAAATTGAATAGCGAATAAACTTGGAGGAAAAGAGGATGTAACGCATAATAAAATGCACGGGAAACTAGTTAATGATGATAATGGGCGAAGAATAAATTTGAAAGAACGTAAATGAAGCAGGGAAAAAACCTGAACGAAGATTAAACGTAATTTTACACTGACGTGTTGAACAACATTTTGATAACGAAGGGACCAAAGACTAGAGATATACGTAGATCTTGGGAGTGACCAAAGAGTTGGAAATAGAACCTTTATTGTAGATGAATTGATTATCAAATCAAAATTGTAGAAAACAATGAGAGAGAGAGTGTAGCAACGGAGATAGCCAAATACAAGAAATGTCATAAAATTATAAAACATCTAAAGGAACATAAATGAATTCCTTGAACTACTCAAAATTCGCCTGATCAACATTTTTTACACTACCTTTCTTAATCTTATGATTTACTCTACTATTTCTACAAATAATCTACATCAACTGTTTCTTCTGAAGTGGAAATCGCAATTAGAAGGAAAATCATGCAAAAAAAACAAAAAAAAAAATTACGACAGAAAAATTTTACATGAACGGACATTTACGTTAACTAACAGGCTTTGTGTTTGTCTCTTCACCTTTACATATCTGTTTACTAAAGACTGACAATAATAATATATCAAGGGTACTGGTTAGCCTGTATAACCCAAGCTAATGTTTTTCAATGTTTCATATTCCAAACCAAATTAATCAGTGTCACAACGGTTATTATTGTTATTATTACACGTAAATTCTCATTTATTTTTTTCTACATTTCAATAATGGCATGTAATAAACTAAATTTCATTTAGTTTTAACTATTTAAATTGATTACGGTGTCCATTACATCAATATTCTCTCTCTCTCTCTCACTCTCTCTCTCTCTCTCTCTCTCTCTCTCTCTCTCTCTCTCTCGTACCTGAATGCATCCAACATGTATGAATGAACCAACCAGAAATAACGATGAGGGTGACGCTTCTTTTCAAAGGTTTCTGTAAAAATGTTATGCGTCTAAACATAAAGTTCTAGAAAGGAAAAGCTATGAAGTCAAAAACTAGAGGTTCTAGAAAGAAAAAACAATTTATATTCCAAACAAAGGAGAGTAAAAACTTCAGAATCAAAACAAGAGGTTCTAAAAAGTTTTAAATTCCAAACATGAAGTTTTAGAAAGGAAAAAAATTTAAGGTGAAAACAAGAGCTTCTAAAGAAAAAGTTTTGAATTCCAAACAAGAGGTTCTAATAAAGAAACTATATGATGAATTCAACAGAGATTAGAAAGAAATAGTTTTAAATCTCAAGGTCAAAACAAAAGGTTCTAAAAGGAAGGAGGTTTACATTCCAATCAAGAGGTTCTAAAAAATAAAAGCATCAAGGTCAAAACTACAGGTTCTAAAAAGAATGATTTTTAAAATCGAGACAAGAGGGTTCTAGAATTTAAAAGCTTCAAGGGCAAAATAATAGGTTCTAGAGAGAGCTTTTAAATCCAAACAACAGTTTCTAGTAAGGAAAAGCTTTAAGCTCAAATCAATAGGGTCTAGAAAGAAAGAGCTTTGAATTTAAGACAAGAGGTTCTAAAAAGGAAAAGTTTTAAGGTCAAATATTAAGGTCAAAACAAGAGGTTGTAGAAAACAAAGTTCTAAATGTTAAACAAGAGATTCTAGTAAAGAGAAGCTGTAAGGTTAAAATATGAAATTCTAAAAAGAAAGTTTTAAATCCCAAAGAAGAGGTTCTAGAGGATCAATAAATTATCATCTTTAATTTATATAACTATTTTATTTACAAGGAAAACCCCAACACTCGCACGGACGAACAATCATAAAAACACATTAAAAGAATAAAAAAATATGAAATGAATAATAATTACAATGAAAAAAAAAATTAGTCCCATAAAAAACAAATCCAAAATCCAAAACAAAATAATGAAAAGAATTTGTACTCAAAACCCGATAAAATTATTCATTTCCAAATTTTCCAATACTTGAAAATATAATGAAAAAATAATTTATATAAAATCTAAATGTAAGACTAGAAGTCCTATTCTATTTAAAATAAAAGAAAGTTGGAAACTTTAACACAAGGTCTTAAGAGGCCTTAATCGAAACTAACGCTAAAAATGTAAGTGGAGAGGGAAAATTCATCGAAGAAATTACTAGGTACGTTCATAAAATACGTCTCGTGTCCCAATTAGACACTTTACAAAATATCTGCTATACTGGCAGATGGGGTCTCTAAAAGCCTAGGAAGACGGCGTAGGGAGGTAGGGGGGGGGGATGAAGAGAGTTGAGAAAGGGAGAGATGATAAAAATAAAACTGGGGTAGGAAGCGAACTGCAAAGAGCGATGCAAAAGGAAGTGATGGGTGTGTTGGGGGGGGTAGAGAGAGAGAGAGAGAGAGAGAGAGAGAGAGAGAGAGAGAGAGAGAGAGAGAGAGAGAGAGAAATGAAGGGGCTGCATTTTTGTTGATGCAAGTTTCCCGACAAACTGTCACAATGGGTAACAGAGCAGATTGAGGGGAGGCGAAGTTATGGAGGGGGGGGGGGGGTAGAAGAATTTTTCTTAATATGCAAAACTTCCTCGAAAACTCCAAATAAATTATATACCCAATTATACTAGCATATGAAGAACAAATACATTTTGTTAGATGTTACTCTTCTCTTTTTGTTTGAAAATCAATGCGTATTATATTATAAATATAAATATATATATATACATATATATATATATATATATATATATATATACATATATATATATATATATATATATATATATATATGTGTCTGTGTAGATATATATAGATATATATATATACATATATATATATATATATATATATATATATATATATATATATATATATATATATATATAATGTGAATATACTTATGTGCGTGAGTGTATGAGTTTGTATGTATATATGCTTTCGTGCACGTATGTATACATACATGTATAATCATACGCACATGCACACACACACAAAACACACATACATATATATGTGTGTGTGTATGTGGGTGTTGAAAATGGCAAAAAAAGGAGACCTGGCTGATTGCAATAATTACAGAAGCATCACACTTACGTCAGTTGTCATGAAAATATATAGTTTGATCATTCTAAAGAGACTAGAGAGAAAGATTGAGAGACGAACAAGCAGGATTTAGAAAAGGTAGAAGTTGTACTGAACAAATTTTCATTTTGAGACATATACAACCATGCGTAGTATATAGAAATCCACTTTTGATGGCATTTGTGGGCTATGAAAAAGCTTTTGATAGTGAGTACCAGCCAATTTTTTGGGAGAGTCCTGCATTATTGTGGAGTTCCTCTTTAATATGTAAATTGGATCAAATCTGTTCATGTGTATAGTGCCAAGTTAATGTTAGTGGAGTCCTATCAAATGAATTTCCAGTGAACAGCAGAGTACTCCAAGGGAATGTGTTGTCACCTGTGTTGTTTATCCTCCTCATGGATTTTATAATGCGTAGAATAGTTAAAGATGGTGGAGAAGGATTGGACTGGATTGATAATAGAAAATTAGCTGACCTAGAGTATGCTGATAATGCTATCCTTATTAGCAGAACACCACAGGACTTCCAAAGTTTGCGTACCAGAAAGCATGAAATATCACAGGAGGTTGGGCTCAATATAAATAGAAGAAAAATAGAGATGAGGAGAACAGATTATGCAATGGAAGATGAAATGTTATTGGAAGGAGAAAAGATTAATGAGGTAAAATCGTTTAAGTATTCACAGGAACTATGATATCCAACACATGGTCATTAAAATGACAATTTCTAAGCAAATTGTATTTTTCCTTAACATACCAGAAATATTGAAAAACGAAAATCAGGTTAATTAAATTTGGAAATCAAATCGCGTGAAATTACATATAAAAATCAGTTTAATGACATTGGTGTTACTGTATGGACATAAGTCGTGGTATGACAATGAAACAATATCCAACAGATTTAGTAGCTTTGAAAACACCAAGCCCTCAGAAGAATATTGAGAGTTACATGGCAGGACAAGATTACAAATGAAACTGTAAGAGAGAATACTCGAGTGCCATACGGGGATAAAATCCTGATGAGGGGTAGATGGAGATGGTTTGCGCATGCTCTTCGCACTCCACAAGAGAGAATAGTTTAACGTTTAAAAGGTCTCCACAAGGCACTATATAAGTTGGAAGACCAAGGACTACATGGCTGAGGACTATGAGGCGTGAAATACGAGATGATGAATGGAGAAGTATTGAATTAAAAGCTCAAGATAGAGACGACTGGCGAAATCTAACCGAGGCCACTGAGTCAATAGGCGTAGGAGGAGGTTGTGATAATGATGATCAAGGTCTATAGACCTTGATGATGATGATGTATGTATGTATGTATGTATGTATGCATGTAATAGGAACCTTTTAATTTATCCTACTTTTGTTTGAAAAATACTTTGTCAGTGTATATATTCTTACTACGTTGAATATATATATATATATATATATATATATATATATATATATATATATATATATATATATATATATATTTATATTTATATATATACATATATATATATATATATATATATATATATATATATATGTATACATAACTATATTATATATATATAAATATATATATATATATATATATATATATACAGTATATATATATATATATATATATATATATATATATATATATATATATATGTATGTATATACTAAACACAGAAAGGCCAATGTTAGTGACGTACCGAATTATGAGTGTAGGCGTGAGCTATAGTCACTGCTCATTTGACTGAAATAAGGCAATCAACCGGAATGCAATTTCAATCAAACTCAACAAACGTACCTTAATAAAATAGTACTCGATAGTTGGATGGCAGTTTGTTTCTTATACACAGTCTGGGTTATTCCGTATTTACACTCTTATAAATGATAAGAAAAGTTCAACTAATTCGATCGCTAACTGTTTAATAAGTATATATTTAAGCTCGTTATTTTTCGATAAATTATAAGAATTTTCTTACTGCTGTTTTTCTCTATTCCTATAAAAATATTTTTCAAGTAGTTGATCTAATCATACCATTAAGGTAAGCTTTTCCTCCTTCCTTATTTTGTTCTTGTTATTGAAAATTGATACAAAATAAGATTCAAATTTGGTTTAGTTAAGGCTTTTTATATATTTGTCTAATAAAACTTGTAGGCCTTGTCTAATATACGATTTATCCAAGGTTAGGTATAGATGTTCATGCATTAGATATATAAGAGTTTTGAGTAGACAATGATAAGGGCAAGGTACGCTGCATAAAAAAATGGCACTGACATCTAGTACGCATTAATTCGCTTCAATACGTCCTTTACACAGATGGTCATGAGAGTCATCTACCGACGATTTCCGAAATTAACTAAATCACCCAGATACAAGCAACACCCGCCCACATCCCTTTCCATGCGCAAATGCGCTCACTAACGCTAAACTTAAATCATTCCCTATAACGAAAATCAAATGACAAATCAAATTTTTGGACAGATTTGTTGTATCTTTTTCTAATGTTACTTTTTTTACTTTTCTTTCAATGGATGACCAGGTTCCAGATACAGGAGCCAAGGCATCTTTCTTATTTTATTTAATTTCTGCTACATCACGAAACTCAAATCTACAATCCACAAAAATTCACATAAATAAAAAATCACCAGAGCCCGATTTCCACCGGATAAGGAACATAACTGGGTCTAGTGATTATAACTATGATTTGGTGGAGGTACAGTATGTAATCTCGTGCGCATTTCAGTTAAATTAATTTAATTCAATTAATGTCTTTCACAAAGTTACATCAACAATCTTAAGGTATCGTTGATGGCCAGAAATATCTACTGTAATATGAATGTAACAACGTCAACTATAGTAGGCTACTAAATATTATCAAGGTAGTAGACTGGCTAGAGAGCACCAACCACCCGTTGAGATACTACCACTAGAGAGTTATTGTGTCCCTAGACTGGCCAGACAGTAGGCCTACTACATTGGATCCATCTCTCTGGTTACGGCTCATTTTTCCTTAACTTACACATCTCTATCCTATACACCTGACAATACTTAGAATACCAAACAATTCTTCTTCGCTCAAGAGGTTAACTACTACACTGTAATTGTTCAGTGGCTACTTTCCTCTTGATAAGGGTAGAAAAGACTCTTTAGCTATGGTAAGCAGCTCTTCTAGGAGACGGACACTCCACAATCAAACCATTGTTCTCTAGTCTTGGGCAATGCCATAACCTCTGTACCATGGTTTTCCACTGTCTTAGGTTAGTTCTCTTGCTTGAGGGTACACTCTGGCATACTTTTCTCTATTATTTCTCTTCCTCTTGTTTTTTTTTATTTTTTTTTTCAAGTCTTTATAGTCTATATGTGAAAGCTCTATTTTGATGTCGTTACTGTTCTTAAAGTATTTTATATTGTTCATTACTTCTCTTGTAGTGCATTTATTTCCTTATTTCCTTTCCTCGCTGAGCTATTTTTCCGTGTTGGAGCCCTTGGGGTTATAGCATCCTGCTTTTCCCTTGAGGATTGTTGCTTAGCAAATAATAATAATAATAAAGTGATAGCAAATGTTGTAACAATGTGAGTATGATTTACTGATAAGGCGGGAAATGGAATAAAATCATAGTAGATATCTTAGTACGATAATAAATAGCCTGACTTTCCAAATATAACAATACATACAGCATAATGACTGTGATAGTAACCAAAAACTGTTTCCCTGATCAAGTCTGAAGAAAAATTAACACAAAAGAAAATAATATTATCAAAAAGTCGGGTTAACGTGGGATATTACGTAATGACTGGCTCTGGAAAAGATGGAATGTTTTGTTATAAACACATACTACATGGGAGTCAGAGGAGAAATTATGATCCTAACTATGACGGGTCAAATGCAATTTTGAGCATAGGCAATAAGCTTTGTAAACTTTACTTTGCTTGGTACGGTAACTTGAATTTGATAGCAGAGTAATGCGTTGTCATAGAAAACGGAACTTATCTCAAGTTACGGGACAAACTAATATACTGTAGCAGCTTAATCTCATAAAACACTTGACCTTATGGTTTGATTACAAAGACCTGTGATTTGTATCAAATCGTACATGTATTGTCACTCTTCAATAAACAGGGAGTAGAGAAAAGGATATTTCTAGGAAAAAATCTAGTGAAATTACTGAAAATTTTATGAAGCAAACGAATTTGCCTATATATAATATATATATATATATATATATATATATATATATATATATATATATATACAGTACATATATATATAGATTCAAATCAAAGTCAACTGTATTTACTTGAAAAGACTTATGAACGATAGGCGAACGTTTTGTTTGAAAGATGTTCTAGTTCCCCATCCTCCCCTATATAACAAAGAGCAAGTGTCTGGTTATATATATATATATATATATATATATATATATATATATATATATAAATATATACATATATATATATATATATATATATATATATATATATATATATTTGTTTCCTATCACGCTAAGGGGCAAGGGGGAAGAGGGAGTAGTCAAACCCTAGTAAGAGTGTACCCTGATAGTTACACTCAGAAACCACAATCTCCGAAAAAAAAAAATAAAAGCGCCATTTAGTTAGGAAAGGAGGAAGGGGTAAAAAGGGTTGAATTTGTATGTGTGCGTTTGTGTATATCTATCTAAATATTTAGCCGTCCTTGTTGACAGGTCACGTACACTAGTTCTATTATATTTTACATGGAATTTTCGTTATTTGTTACTGAGTAACCAAGAAAAGCCAGCAACTTGAATTCACCACTTCACCATCGACATTAAACATTAAAACAAAATAATATTTTCCAGAGATTAACCTCCACAAGGTTTCTGAGACAAGGGTTTGATGATACGAATCTCAAAAACGGTAAACAACCGTTAGACGAATGATTGCAAAACCCATAGTACCAGAGTCTTTGACTCCAAAGAAAACAATAGGCCCTTGGGTCAGAGTTCTCACCTGAGCCACCAAGGATGTAACCGAGACGTTTTCTATATAATGATATGCAAAACTAAACATATAACGTGGCCTTATTCTTGTCCCTACGACATGATTGAACGATTTTGAATTATGGATACAAAAGGATTATTGACTATTGAATTAACCTATTCTCAATGAGATTAGTTGTAATAATTTTCTTTTACACTCTCGTGGAAAATTTTGGACCTTAATGCTGACACATCTTTAAATGCCGACCCCCCCCCCCCCCTCAACACCAATACTACTTTCCATTCTTTCTTAACCATTTTCCGCAGAAAGATGGCAAAGGAATAAACTTGATTCCTTTTTTACCTTATATTAATTACTGAACATCCCAGTAGTTTTGTGAAAAGTCGAAAAGGTAAAAAGTTTACAATATACATGAATACAGACATGTTTATGACAAGAGTTCACAGTCTTTTAACTCGAGTGAACTCAAAACAAAAGCTAGTGTGACATCGCTTGGAATACAATGCATAGTAGAGGGCAATGAACAAGTAGCTTCATTTATATTTCACTCATAGCTCTTTTCAGAGAGAGAGAGAGAGAGAGAGAGAGAGAGAGAGAGAGAGAGAGAGAGAGAGAGAGAGAGAGAGAGAGAGAGAGAGAGTGGGGGGTTAATTTTTGCATCTGCAGTAATTACAAAGGAGACCAAGGAAAATCCAATTGTTGGATCGAGACATACACAAATGAAACTAGTAAGGGAAATGGCAAGTAAGTTATAGCATGTCCTAAAACAAAATAGAGCAGAAAAGGTACTGAAATTCAGGGTAACAATGGAAGCTAAACGTACACCTGACAACACAACACTATCGAACTAAAGAAAGCCTTGGAAATGGTCTGGGGCTGAGGGAGATTAAAGAAAATAAGAAAGACGAAGAAAAGCTATGTTCACCATAACACATAAGAAGACGTAGGACGTGATGCAAATAACGATGATAATGAATGCGATATAAGTCGTTAGGCGAATGATCGAAGAGTGAATGGCCTCAGCGGATGGCTGGAGCGGCCTTGAGGGCTTTTTATTTATCACCATCGTCCTTCAGTGGATGGGAAGAGGGCCATCCAATGGCAGCATAATTATCCCTATCCGAAGGGTGGTGGCGCTCGGTCGATCGGGTGGCGAAAGGCAGATGTCCAACCATCCCCACATCTTCCCCGCCATTGGTACTCGAGGCATAAATTGAATCCTTCCGTAGTGCAGAGAACAGGAAGGAACAATAGGTGCATTAGTCCAGATTACCGCAATAAGCGGGGATTACCCTCGCCCTTGACTTCGCCTTGAGGACTCTTGGGCCCATTGTTGTGGCCTCGCCTCCCACTCTCTGGCCGGCCTCCTCTCATTTGACAAAACTTTTGCCGATGAGAATGGGAAGGGGAGGGGAAAAAAGGCTACACAAAAAGACTGGAAGGAGGAAGTTTTTGTTTTAGATCTTGAGAGGGGAAACCTATGTGGAAAATAAAGAAAATGACCCGCTGCATACACCGTATGTATTGTGCAGAAAGTGGATAATGATAGAGGAGCAAAAAGGCTACACTGACAAATGGGAGCGGATGGGGAGGTTTTGTTTCACTTCTTGGAATAAGAAAAGCTACAAGAATGAGCATATCACCTGTCACAAAAGGAAACTATCCCCACGACACATATTTTCTAGATCACATAAAGAAATAAAATTCATATCCATCACAACTGGCATTAATAATACTAGTTAGTGTTTGAGAATATTTTCTTTTTAACAAATTACGGAAAACGTTATGTTTTAGAAGAATCTTTGGCTATGATAGGCAGCTCTTCTAAGAGGACACTCCAAAATCAAACCAATGTTCTCTAGCCTTACGTAGTAACATAGCCTCTGTACTATTATTATTATCATTATTATTATTATTATTATTATTATTATTATTATTATTATTATTATTAATAGCTAAGTTACAACCCTAGTTGGAAAAGCAAGATGCTATTAGTCCTATAAGGGCTCCAAAAATAAAAATAGCCCAATGAGGAAAAGAAATAAGGAAACAGATAGAATAGCGTGCCTGAGTGTACCCTCAAGCAAGAGAACTCTAATTCTAGACGGTGAAAGACCATGGTACAGAGGCTATTGTAGTGCTCAAGACTTGAGAGTAATGGTTTAATTTTGGAGTGTCCTTCTCCTAGAAGAGCTGCTTACCATGGCTAAAGAGTCTCTCCTACCCTTACTAAGAGAAAGGTTGCCACTGATCAATTACAGTACAGTAGCTAACCCCTAGAGTGAAGAAGAATTTTTCAGTTATTTTAGTGTCGTTAGGTGCATGAGGAAAGAGGAGAATACGTAAAGAATAGGCCAAACTGTTAGTTATGTGTGTATGCAAAAGAAAAAATGAGCCGTGACCAGAGAGGAACCCAATGTAATGCTATCTGGCTAATCTTGGTCTTGCACTGACCTGGGTTATATAGGCTATATTAGGTAAGTGAAAGGGGAAAGAAAACTCTTAATATAGGTTGTATATACAGTAGTTTTCCCAATTAGTGATAAAACTACCGGGATGATAATAAAATGACCAGTGTGTTAAAATCTAAAATATGCGGGAAATAAAAAACCGAGCGTAATCTTTTGCTCAAGCAAGCAAATATAACACCGCTCATTCCCCCCCCCCCAACAAAAAAAAAATATCGAAATTCCCCCAATATTCGGGGAAAAAAATAGTTTAGCAAAGGTTCTGATTAAGAAGCTAAAAAAACAAAAACAAAAAACCCTTCTATAAATATCTGAACTCTAATGGGTTTTACCTTTGGTGTCCGGGTTCGTGACAATAAGCCTACCCTGGAAAGTGACCGCGATTGAATAGCCGGTGATTGTTTTAGTTGTGGTTATTGAGATGACAACCCACAAGCCTTATGCTAAACAAGGCATGGAAGAAAAACGGTAAAAGAATAGGCGTGCAAAAACCGCAAGGCCTGATTTTGGAGGAAGGTAGACTAGCACCTTCTAAATACAAAACAAAGAAAACAGTTACAAGTGTGCAAAAAGCAGATTGAGCGCGTGTGATGTTTCCCTATTTTTTTTTATTAAAATTATACATTTACAATTTTTACAATTTATAATATTGTATATAAATCATAACATATTAACAAAAAAAAAATTTTGTCATTAAAATGTATTAAAAACTACACCTTTCACTATTCATCTAAATATGTCTTTGAGACGCTTCGTTGTAATGAGTAAGTACAGAAATATGTTATTAAAAATACCATATACGCCTTTTATAGATGAATTTACTTATATCCATACCAGAATTTAATTTATAACTTTCGTCCAGTAGAGAACTAAAATGAAACATAAAGGTTTTTGTCCAGTTTCAACTCTTATTAATTTACTTTCAATTTTACTCAGAGAGTAGTGAAACTTTATGGGATTATTTGTTATGTTGAGACGTGGAAGTGATTCAATTTTGAAAGTGCTAAGTCAAAGGTCAAGGTCAAGGTCGAGCAAAGGGTTGACTTAATTAACCCTACCCTTAACCCCAATTTCACACATGGTAGTCACAAAGACTTCAAACTTACCTCGACCCAATGGGTCATACCAAGGCCTTAGCAGTTTACTGCTCTGACTGTCTGGCCTAAGGGGAACATTGAAATGGCTCACAGGTCCAAATGAAAGCCAAGCTGGTTTCGATAAATAAGCTACCGTGGTGCAGGTCTGCACTCTCAGAGGGCTTTTCTAATTTCCATTTGTTTTTAAAGAATGGAATTCGCCGTTTATTTTTTTCGTAGCCTAATCTTATTTTGAGGTATCATAGCGTTTCAGTTCTACAGCATATTTTGGCACTCCATTGATTCTTCATTCAGAGAAACATAAATAAAAATTTTCTTAAGATACATATAAAGGGATATGTAACTTAAAGCCCCAAAAACACAGGAGGCAAAACATCCACCACAGTCAAAAAGTTATTGAGAATGAGGAAAACAGAATATGGAAGGAAACTCCATATAGGCCACTGAACTAAGCAAACACTAAGTCATAAGTCTGACAGGTGCTACATTGTCTCAATAGAGGAAGATATAAACGGTAAATTCTCTCATTTTGATTCTGAATGTGAAGAGTCTACCTAATGAAAGTAAGCGTTCATTATTTTGATTCATGTACACAATTTGGATAAGGTACCTTGCTTATTGCTCCACCCTACTTTTGGCGGTTTCGGATATCAATGTGACCTACTTTGCTCACAACCAGACCCTTCTTTGGTACGCAGCGCGCTGTCTTGTACCCATTCTAAGTAGGCCTATACTAAAAAAAAAAAATTACAACTTAGAAATTTTTAACCTTTGTTCACATAGACAATACTCCTTATATTTCAAAACCTAATGAATCTTGAAACATCCAAATCTAGATTCGAATAAATTGAGTCACATATTCTCCTAAAACATTTTAGGAGGGATCTTAAAGACAGTTAAGGACCGGATAAAAAACGTGGTACAGATTTAGAATTTTTGGGGCAATGAAATTCAACTGATATATTCAACTATTAAAAAAAAAATAAAAAATAAATATTAATAGAATGATCCAACCGTAAAGTATGAAACCTTGGATTTGCAATCATGCTTATCTTACTAGAAAAC
>NC_090730.1:27505942-27513442 GCF_036898095.1 Palaemon carinicauda
GCTGACATAAGGCCGGCTTGATCAAAACCAACCAACTGCCCCGACTCGTATTAGCCTTGTAAACTTCACTGACAATTTTTAACTCATTCCCCATTTATAGTTTAATTTAGATAGCCTCATGTACAGTTTAAATGTTTAAAGGGTTAAATGCCGTTTATGAATGGCAAAGGCATGGGACAGTGACATTGCCCTATCAAGCAGGATAATTCCCTAGAGAATGACCATATATACATATGATCAGCGCCCAAGCCCCTTCTACACCCAAGCTAGGACCAAGGGGGTCCAAGCAATGGCTGCTGATGACTCAGCAGATAGACCTATAGGCAAGTCCCCCATCCTAAGCTCACAAAGATGGTGGGAGCGCAGCAGCCAAAAAGAACTGACGAGTTTGAGGGGGACTCGAACCCCAGTCTGGCAATCACCAGTCAGGGACGTTACCACGTTAGTCAACACAACCCCTGGCCTAGCTCCCTCTAAGGAAGTGCAACTTGTCACATCCTTACTGCACGGCAAGTTCTGCTCCGCACACCACCTCTGCTATCTCTCCCTACACTATCTGTTTGGTTAATCACAGTGCAGTAATGGTGTGACAGAATACACTTCCTCATTGCAAGTTGTACCAGGAATTTCTGTGTCCAACTGTACTTGTGAGTGAGCGCATACCCTACCTAGTCTTACCTAGTTCAGGTCAAGGAAAGACAGAAAAAGAATGAGTAATGAAAATAAAATTCTAGGAATAACAGAAAACGTTACCAGTAAAAGATTTCCTTAGTATTTCTGAATTCTTAGGTAACAAATAACATTCAGGTCACATTGAATGATTTACCATCATATACTCTTATCTATTTTTAGGTTAAATGCAAGAAAATTTAGGATATTGATAAATAAATAAATAAATAAATAAATAAATAAATAAATAAATAAATAATTGTCAAATCTTCGCACAAGCTATGCAAGATGTAGTCTCTTCTTATTGAGTGTATTCACGCTACGCAGTTTCTTCTTTCATTTTTGCTTTACATTTCTTTGCAAAGCAAGAAACTACCACTGTCATTTAAACTACATAGCAAGAATGTAGAACAGGTGTCATCAAATCTTAGGAGTTGAATTCATATATATATATATATATATATATATATATATATATATATATATATATATATATATACATATATATATATACATACATATTCTTCGCTCAGTGTAATTGTTCAGTGGCTTCTTTCCTTCTGGTAAGGAGAGAAGAGACTCTAGCTATGGTAAGCAGCTCTTTTAGGAGTAGGACACTCCAAAATCAAGCCATTGTTCTCTAGTGTTGGGTAGTGTCATAGCCTCTGTACCATGGTCTTCCACTGTCTTAAGTTAGAGGTCTCTTGCTTGAACGTACACTGGGGCACACTATTATATCTGGTTTCTCTTCCTCTGGTTCTTTTCAAGTTTGTATAGTTTATATATGAAAAATCTAATTATATGTTGATACTGTTCTTTAAATATTTTATTTTGATTATACATTACCTTTCTTGTAGTTTATTTATTTCCTTGTTTCCCTTCCTCACCGGGTTATTTTTTCCTGTTGGAGCCTTTGGCCTTATAGCATCCTGCTTTTCCGACTAGTGTTATAGCTTAGATGGAATAATAATAATAATAATAATAATAATAATAATAATATCTATCACTAATACACGTGATTCTAATCAATGTAAATATCAATCGAAATGGCATTTTAATATCGAATCCTACTTTTAGGAATGTATATCCGCCGGGAATTCATTTATGATAAATGTTTCGGGCTGGGTATGGATTCGAATCTATGCCTCTGAGTCGATAAAAAGGGCAGCAAGGACTCTAACCATGGTCCTTGCTGTCATTTGTTTCTACTCAAGAGGCATAGGTTCGAATCCTTGTTAAGCCAGAAGCATTTATCACAAAGGAATTCCCTGTGGATATACATTCCTAAAAGTAGAACTCGATATTAAAATGCCATTTCGATTGATATTTACATTATATATATATATATATATATATATATATATATATATATATATATATATATTTATATATATATACATAAATATATATACATATATATACATATATATATATATGTATATGTGTATATATATATATATATATATATATATATATGTATATATATATATATATATATATATATATATATATATATATATATATATATACTGTATATATATGTATATATATATATATATATATACATTACTGATATTCTTAAAACAAATTGGCTTTTACTCCTCACTATGCAATCGTCATGTTTAATTCAAAGACTCAGATTGGTATTGTACAAAAAGAATTTCTGCTCCAAGACGTCAACTGAAAAAGCTCTTAAACAGCTACTACAGTCCGTTACAATGGCTTGAGACTTCATAGAAGAATAGACCTGATGCCATATTTCTTACCCCATTCCAGGGAAAGGGGTAATAACCTAGCCGAGGTGCTTTTTTTTTAATAGCATTGTCATATCTACCCAAAACCTCAGGCAACTTTTCTGATCGAATGGCGTAAGGAAAACTTGACACCGAAGCTTTCAACGGGAGTATAGTTCATTAATTAATGATACACAGGATTGTAGAAAGTTCAATGTTGCATTCTGACGTGTGGCAAACAAATTTATTTGGTGGTAACTTGCGTGTACTTAATAAACGAACAAATTGTCGGTCTTAAATTGCGTTTGAAAGCTCAAATGTAAAAACAGACGCATAAGGAACAACGAAAGTAGAACTGTTTCAATTTTGTATCACCGAAGGAGACAAAAAAAAATCGATTCCAAATTCTAAAATATAATAAAATTAACAAAGCAGTCTGTCCTTAAGAAACTTACGATGAACGATGGAAAATCCAACGCATAAGTTATTAATTCTCGAAAGATAATAAAATAAAACTGAAGGGAGAATAAAAAAAAATCTTTGCAATAAAAAAACCACAGCAAATAAGTATCAATACAACAAATACGTACCAATACAACATCATTAACAACACAATATTTTTTTTATAACGCAGGTAATATATTTGTTCTATATTAAAAATAAGCCTAAATTACATTCGTTTTAATTAAAGCCAAATAATAGCAGCAAAAAAAACTGCTTAGTTTATTCAACAATTAAGTTTCAGTTAGCAATGGAGGCTCCAAAGTCATTGCAATTCAGATGCATTCCGTAAGAACCACCTCAGTATGAATTAAATGGGCCAGCAGGTAAGTTACTGTTAAAAAAAAACTAACAAAAAATATGGGTAAACCAGCCCCTTTTTTTAGATAGCGACGGTGCAGGTCAACTTATACAATAAAAAGGAGATTAGGTTGTCTTTTCTCACTCGATTTTCCTTATCCTTAAAGCTACCCATAAACTTTGATGGTCTCTTTATTCCTCATATCACAGATATCTCTACTGTCATAATAAAAATAAAAAAAATAAATTATTTTTTACCGATCATGCTGCTGCTAAGAAACACTTGCTGAAGGACATAATCAAATGTTGATACCCTACACCTTTCCAACGGATTCCAGGCTTTCTAAGATTACTATTCTATCTATATGCATATAGATTTTATATTCATCTCAATATGAGAGAGAGAGAGAGAGAGAGAGAGAGAGAGAGAGAGAGAGAGAGAGAGCATTTCATAACTCGTGGAAACTAGGTCTCAGACAGAAAAGCCCTGTTAAAAATTTCTGAACTGTGAAACCTAAAAGAAACTGGGTATCGCGCACGCGTCTGCACTCATACAAGAGAGAGAGAGAGAGAGAGAGAGAGAGAGAGAGAGAGAGAGAGAGAGAGAGAGAGAGAGAGAGAGAGAGAGAAACTCTTATAAAACTCTTGTCACGAGCCACCGCCATTTGCTGCCACTTAACAACCATTAACAATTGTCATCTACGACAAAGCAACTCGCAGCTCACTTGACATTTTTCCCTTCCAGCGCGTCCAGCAGGAGCCGTTGAGAAGGCAATACCTTAACTGCTGGAGATTTTGGTCCAGGGAGCCGACTTAGAAGCACTTTCCAGCCATTATCATTCGTCATCATACGTCTTATTCTTTTACTCTTTCTATTTCTTATAGCCCTTGGTCCCATTTCATTTCAGATGGAGGAGAGAAGAAATATCCACATGTCACATGTATAATAAATCACTACTTAGATGATACGTTACATAAGTTATGTATTTGTTATCTAAATTTATTAAAAATTGATAAACTATAAATATTAAAACAAGAATATAGCCGTCTCACTGATGACTGAAAAATGGTTTAAAAATACATCATCAAAACTAATGATTCTTAATTCACGTCTAGGATTGTTTGATTTTGCCAATTGAAGATAATAAAGACAAATGGTCTAATATTAACCGTCTCGGTGTGTTGGGTCTTGTATAGAGGTCCACAACAGGCCTCTTATTCACTACCACGTCCAAACACACAAGCCTTCTTTAAATTCAAAGCTCAAATTCGAATGCTTGCGTTCTAAAATTCATGGATTTTATTTCGATAATATTCCACTGATCTCGTATTCTAGATTTTTAAACCCTGTAATGTTTTTTCCTGAATTCAAATATCTTTCATTTAAGTGAATACCATAGTTTCCTGAGCTTTATATTTTGATAATTTATATTTTGGGTCAAAAACTTATGTTCTTATGATGACTGAATGAATTTGCATGACATATCTTTTCCTAATATATTATTATTTTCAAGATCATAATTCTTTACTTTTATATCTTTTGCAATTATGGTGGTTTTTATTTTCCTTATTACCTTATGTCCTAAAAATTAGGACTTTTGTTTTCATATATTTTCTGGTGATTATGGGTTTGATTTTTAAATGTTTTAAAAATCATAGTTTTCATCTTCATGATAAATCTTGTGCCTTCAAAACCATTGCTTTAATAATTGTAATTCTCTTTCCTTGCAAAATCTGTCGTACCTACTAAAATATCATTTATTATTGAGTAGGCCTATAAGAGTTTTATGTTCTTAAATTTTCAAGTTTAATATTTCAAACGTAATGTTTCAATTGAGGCTCATGCTCAAAAATTATAATTTTCATTCTGAAACTAAATCATGTCCCGTATTTTAATATTC
Organism: Palaemon carinicauda; assembly: GCF_036898095.1. Classification (NCBI taxonomy): domain Eukaryota; kingdom Metazoa; phylum Arthropoda; class Malacostraca; order Decapoda; family Palaemonidae; genus Palaemon; species Palaemon carinicauda. The sequence goes on from NC_090730.1 coordinate 27,511,047, forward strand.
ATAGCTTTCTATATTGGATAACAGAGAACATTAGATTAACAGAGATATATCTTACTGATAATTCTTGAAAATACTTTCAAACTCGAATGAAAATCGATAAATTAATAACAAGGTTATGATGCTGCAGTCCAGAACGAAATTAATTAAATGTACCTTTATCTAAATGAAATTGTGGCTAAACTACATTTTGCATTACTCTTACTGATACTTAACTTTCAAAACTATTCCTTACCATGGTTAGCTAGTTAATTGCCCTTATACTTCTTCCAGCCATCTATCAATTAAACCTCCACACCTAAATGGGTTGGAAAACAATTATCACGCAACGCAAAGAAAAGCAAAGTTAACATCTTTGGATTAAGATTTTCGTAACGTGATACAATCATCTATGTTACTGATAATGACATCTTACCCCCCCCCCCCCCAAAAAAAAGGAGGTTCTATCGTTTCATTCGGTGTCAAAACCCTGCTATAAGTTCTAATTACTCCCTAGTTTCCATTAAGCATTGGATTGAACTGTCCATTAACTTCTTCGTGAAAACACACAATGGTCAAACTTATTCAATAATACCAAAAGCACTTTTTGGGTTATAATAGCAACAATTTAACATTCGGTATTTCTTCCTAATACAGAAAAGGAGAAAAAACACAGCAGTCATTACAGTAACCACAGAATCATGGATGAGACACCGGTGCAGACACTTTTCCTGTTAACTGCTTCAAGCAACTATACACTATATACAGTTGGGTAATTGACAGCGTCCAAATACAGTGCTCTAACTCACAGCCTGCTCACTTCTATCATGAACGCCCTATCCCTCTTGTTGGATAGGGCTCTTCTATCCCAATGCCTTTTTTCATACTATCTATCCAGTGCTTTCTATCTCCCTTCATCGGCATCAGCATCCAATTCATCATCATCATTGACAACATCATAATATTATTCATAACATGTACAGTTTGATACGTGAATTCCTGGCACGCCTCGCTCTCAAGATATGCACCCTGCCACACCCTTACTTCGCAGCCAGTAACCAAACACATACTGTAGACAGAGATGGCAGACATGGTAGATGGGACTGCACATAGGAACTCAAAGCACAGTTAAGGTTTGATAGGGTGCACTTCCTCAGAGCAAGGTGTACCAGGAACTCCTGTCTCCATCTGTACATTCTTACAGATCAAGGCAAAGGACCTTAAAACGCTCCTAGCATTCTTTAATCAGAGCGAATACTTGGTAGAATAAAATGAACCACCGAAATGAAAAATAGTCATTGTGAGAATAAACACACAATTGTTCTTCGGTGTACCCATATTATCGTATTATATACAAAATAAGGTTATTCTATGCTTCCTTAAGAGACGAAGTTTCATGAACAAAGATATTTCAAAGACCAAGATATGTGTTAATCAATATATAATAAAATCACAGTTGTATTGCTTGTAACCTACAGTTACCTTGATTTTTTAAAAGAAAGCAAAGCAGAATCAATTCAGTTGTCCATTTTTACCTAAATTCTACGTCAAAAATTAGTCACGGTTTTCTTATATTATTTGAAAAAATTCAAATAAACATAACACTATGACATATGATCCATTGCTTTATAATCTCAGTTGTTGAAAGGCATCATAGTGACTACAGGAATATAATTTCCATGTTATTGTTCTAGAACCCTTACTTTTTATATAATTTGTGTTTTGACCTTGAAAATAAGCTTGTTAACTAGAAAATGATACTACTTTCTTTTCAACTATCCTACCTCCTAAGTATAGTTGCTCAAGCTTTTATCAGGAGATCCAGCCAGCTATAATTTGTGCAAGATATATATTAATATATATAAAACACTAAGGTTGTTGATACGCATAGGATATCTGATCCACCCTACACGGATCCTTTCATTGACAACCTTTCTTTAACTAGATGTAGCTCATTTAAAGTTCTAGTGTTTATTATTTATTTCAAATTCCCTTATGAGAAACATGCGTATGTCTGTTGAAATTCATTTCAAACTTTTGAAGGCTTATCTGTACTGAGGAAATATTATTTCTATTATTGCGATGTTTTGAATATTTTTCTCCCGTCTGGACTTCAGGGGCCGACTCTCATCTTAATTCGTTGTGCAAAAACTTAAGATGTATTAAATTCTCCCTCCCTGATCTTTGTATATGCACAGATTAATTCTAAGTTTTTCTTTTTCAAAGCTACAGCACAGCATTTTTTACAGCTAGGATCAGCTTCTAGAATGCTCTTCCCAATCATACTGCTGAACAGGTGGAACTTCAGGAGTTCAACCTCACAGCAAATATTTTCTGAGTCGAAAAGAATTAGATTTATGGATTTGGGTTATATAACCAGGTGATGGGCCCGACAGGCCATTCAGCAAGCAAGTGTAACT
>NC_090730.1:27520942-27545942 GCF_036898095.1 Palaemon carinicauda
ACTGTGGAGGTCTAGTATTAATTTCTCTTGATCCTATATCAGTATTGGCTCTTGTGGACACTAGATTATTTGATTGTCTCGTAGTCATCCCTGTCATCTAGTCAACAGTACTAAAATTATAAAGCTAGAGAGAGAGAGAGAGAGAGAGAGAGAGAGAGAGAGAGAGAGAGAGAGAGAGAGAGAGAGAGAGAGAGGGGATAGGGGTCTTGACTTACCTTCACCAATGCTTTGAAGGCATCAGGGTTAGGGTAGTAATGCACAGAGTCCGTCATGGCTACTGCAAAGACTCTTTTCAAGAAGTCTTTTTTCTCCGAACGAAACTGCAAAAAAAAAAAATCACTATTATTATTATTATTATTATTATTATTATTATTGTTGTTGTTGTTGTTGTTATTGTTATTACTAGCTAAGCTACAATCCTACTTGGAAAAGCAAGATAATATAAGCCTAAGGGCTCCAACAGGAAAAAATAGCCCAGTGAGGAAAGAAAGTAGGGAAATAAATAAACTACAAGAGAAGTAATACACAATCAAAATAAAGTATTTTAAGAACAGTAACAACATTAAATTAGATCTCTTATAAATCAACTATAAAAACTTCAAAACAAACAAGAGGAAGAAAAATCAGATAGAATAGTGCGCCTGAGTGTACCCTTAAGCAAGAGATCTCTAATGCAAGACAGTGGAAGGCCATGGTACAGAGGCTATAGTACTACCCAAGACTAAAGAACAATGGCTTCAGTGGCTGGACAGCAAGATACGGCGAGTGTTCGGAAAATATAATAGATAGGAAGGAGTTAACTACCGCACTGTAATTGTTCAATGGCAATTTTCCTCTTGGTCAGGGTAAAAGAGACTTTAGCTATTGTAAGCAACTAGGAGGACACTACAAAATCAAACCATTGTTCTCCAGGCTTGGGTAGTGCCATAGCCTCTGTACCATGGTCTTCCACTGTCTTGGGTTACAGTTCTCTTGCTTGAGGGTACACTCGGAGACACTATTTTATCTTATTGCTCTTACTCTTGTTTTGTTAAAGTTTTTACAGTTTATACAGGAAATATTAATTTAATGTTTCTGTTCTCAAAATATTCTATTTTTCCTTGTTTCCTTTCCTCATTGAGCTATCTTTTCCCGTTGGAGCCTTTGGGCTTATAGCATCCTGCTTCTCCAACTAGGGTTGTAGCTTAGCTAATAATAATAATAATAATAATAATAATAATAATATAAGTACCGCAATAAGTATCGCAGTTACCATAAAATCATAGTAAGAGCTCTTAAATATAAGAAAAAAAAAATACTACTACAGGTATTTTCCAGGCATCTGTTACTTGCTACCGTTCACATGTAAACTGTGCAAGTGACTAAGCTTTGTTTGATAAATGAGATAAGTCCCATGTCCACCAAGGGATAAATTGCATGGTAAAAATAATCAATGTGTGTAGACCTATATTCCTTTCATACTAATTGTTGTTTAATGTGGTTTAATATTTCTAAGGCATGAATCAATCAAGAGAACTCGGTGTACATTCTATTATCAAAATACCCTACTTTTAGTTAAAAGAAATTTACTTCCAGTAATACTGAAGTGATGGTTATATAAATAAATAAAAAATAAATATAAAGAATCCATATATCCCCAAGATGTGAGCAAACACACAATCTTACATAGCTCTACTTTAACCAAACCTTGATCATTCCAACTGATAGTCAACTCTGAATCAAAGCTAAGAATTATACAATGTACCAACAATCTTATCTTTGTTGATAATAGCATCTAAGAAAATATGAAAATTAACGGTCAAATAGGACATTAACATTCTATACATGTATCACAACTCCCTCCTTCCTGAAACTAAAGCAAAGGTAGAGAATTAAGCCAATGTTTAGGGACTTACCAGATTCGTGGTGACGCATCCTCCGTAACTGTGAGCAATGAGGGCGATGTGTCTGGCCTTTGCCTTGTGGACGAACTTTTTCCAGACATAGCAGGCATGCTCTTCAGGAGAGCCGCTACCCTATAAAAGTGGGCAAATCAAAAATTAAACTTAAAACTAAAATGTTTTGACCTCACTAAGGCTTAAAACGAACTGCTATTCTTCAAAAGTCTATCGGTTGTATAGGATTTAGTTCGAAATAACAGACTTCTTACTTTCCTAGCATTTTTCTGTCTGGCTACTTGAAAATTTCTTTGCATTATAACTTTATTTGTTTGTTTTTATTTCTCACCATATCTAAAAGATGAGCATTCCACATATATCTACGATAAACTTTATAACCTTAAATTACAATTAATTTCTAAAATCTGTCAGTCTACTGGTCTAGATCTGATTTACATTACAAAATTCTCTATGCCTCCTTGCATTTTTTTATATTATATACTAACTTTCTTATAGACAGTAAGTTTATATATGCATACATAGAAATATATATGTGTGTAGGCATATTATTTATATAATAAAACACAAAAAAAACAATCAAAATACTGAGTAGAACCTGACTGACCGTTTCAAATATATATACAGTATATATATATATATATATATATATATATATATATATATATATGTATATATATATATATATATATATATATATATATATATATATACATATATATATATATATATATATATATATATATATATATATATTACCTTCATCGTCATTATCAGGCCCTTCCACTTGCGTCATTCTATAGTATTTCTGTGCCAGTCCACACCCGCAAACATTATTAGTTCGTCGATCCATCGTCTTCTCTTCCTTCTTCTGCTTCTTTTACAATCTCTAGGGACCCATTCTGTTATTCTTATTGTCCATTTATTGTCTGGAATTCTCATGATGTGTCCATTTCTTTTTCTTACTAGTTATTAGAATATCCTCTACTTTAGTTTACTCTCGCATCCATGTTGCTCTTTTTCTGTCTCTTAGTGTTATTCCCATCATTATTCTTTCCATAGCTCTTTGAGTTGTACCTAGCTTATGTTTTAAGGCTTTAGTAAGGCTCCAAGTTTCTGATACTAAAGTCAATACTGGTAAGACCATCTGATTAAATCTTTTCTTTTTAAAGAAAGTGGAATATTACGTTTCACAATCTCATTTTGCTTACCAAATGCTCTCCATCCCATGCTTATCCTTCTTTTAATTTCGGTCTCGTGTCCTGGGGAAGCACTTACTGTCTGTCTAAGTATGCATATTCATTAACAATCTTTAGAGGCTAGTCCATAACTCTTATTTGTTGTCTCCCAGGATTTTCGTTGAACATCATCTTAGTTTTACTCATATTCATTTTCAGTCCTACATTTATGCTTTCTCTATTCAAATATTCTATCATCCTTTGTAATTCCTCCCGTGATTCACTAAACACAACTATGCCATCAGCAAATCTTTAGTTGTTGAGGTATTCCCCATAAATAATAATTCATACATTTTCCAAATCGAAATTCTTAAAACTTCTAGACATACTGTGAATAATTTAGGAGAGATGGGGGTATCCCTGACTAACTCCTTTCTTAATCGGAATTTCCTCACTATCTTTATGTATTTTTAGGATTGCTGTACTTCCTGTATAGATATCTTCCAGTGTTCAAACATAAGATTCATTTATTCCTTGTATTTTAAAGGCTTTCAATAATGCTAATGCTTTAACAGGATCAAAAGCTTTCTCATAGTTTATAAATGTCATACATAATGGTTTGTCATTAGCTGGTTAATTATATGGGTATGGTCAGTTGTTGAATACCCAATTCTAAAACCTGCCTGTTCTCTTGGTTGATTAAAGTCTACCCGTCTTTCTATTCGGCCTAATATGATCTTTGTAAATATTTTATATATATTACGAAGATTAAACTTATTGGGCAGTAATTTTTCAGGTTTCTTGTGCATCCCTTTTTGTAAATTAGTATAATGATGAAGTTTTATCCAAACTGCAGGTAAAGAGCATTTTTGCAGACATTTAGTGGAGTTCAGCCAGTTTTACCGCTATGAAATCTCCTCTATCTATAATTATATCAATTGTTAAGCCATCTTCTCCTGCTGCTTTGCCTCTTTTCATGAGTTTTAAGGCTTTCTTAACTTCTCCTACTGTTACGTTTGGTACCGGCTCAGGTGTTTCATGATCTATATTGGTGAAGTTATTTATTATATCCCTATTGTACAATATTGTATAGAAATCCATTGCTATTTTTATCACTCAATCTCTATTGTAAATATTTCCATTTTTATCATTTGCATCAATTTGGTGCTTCTTCTTTTCTTTAGTATTTCCTTAATTTTGGCCTGAATGTGTTTACGAATATTGTGGATATTTAGTTTAGCTATTTTTTTTTCTTTTTTTGATATTTCTGTTAATTCTATTTCATTTCTCTGGATTTTACCCTCATTTCCAATCTTTTCCTTACTAGGTTTTTTTTTTCTGATAGTTTTCCTTGATCTTGTTTAGAATGTCTTCCACCTATCTCTTGTGTTGATTCCACTGTAAATTTTATTAAATTACTGTGCATTTATTCTTTATTTGCTTCCATTTCATTACGTAGCTGGGAGTACCTATTTTGTTTTGCCAAAATAATAGCATCATATTTTTATCTTATTACAAGGAGGTTTATTTTCTTGTTCTTCTTTTTGTTTTCTTTCCTTAGACCTAAACAAATTTTACTTCTTACCATTCTATGATCGCTTGACTTTAACTTGTTTAACACGGTTACATCTTTCACTAAATTTATATATAAATATATATATATATATATATATATATATATATATATATGTATATGTATATAATATGTATAAATATATGTGTAGGTACATCATATAAATATATACACACATACACACACACACACATATATATATATATATATAGAGAGAGAGAGAGAGAGAGAGAGAGAGAGAGAGAGAGAGAGAGAGAGAGAGAGAGAGACAGACAGACAGAGAGAGAGGAATCTTTAGGTTGCCTTATGTTACGAGGTTAACGCTTTACGTTGCTATCAAACAAAAAAGACAAACTGAAAGTTTTCAAATGAAAGGAAGTTAGTTTAAATCAAAATGAATTGCCATGTTACCAAAAATAATCATAAAAAAAAACAATAATGTCAAAAATAGTTGTGTGAAAGAAAAAAATGCTAAATTTAATTTTATAAAGGAAGCCAATCAAATTCAATTTTATCAAGGAAGCCAATCAAATTCAATTTTAACCTCATGATATTAAACAGGTCTTAAGAAAGTAAGAAAATGAATAAATCAAGATTGCATAGTAAAATTTCGAGTATGATATTTCACGCAAACATTATAATAATGGAATATCAAACGTAAAAGTTGTAATACAGTTTCATATAAACAATTGTGATAGTCCTAATTTCGTTAGTTCCTGTTACCGAAAAAAAACAGGTTGACTACGATGCAGAAGCAAGTTTATTACCAAATACTTTTTCTTAAAAAGATAAAATTAAATCTACAAGGAAACCGTATGTATGATTACCTATGTTTCGATCACACTTTCTTTATTTAGAGAACTAATTGCATAAAAAGTCATCAAACTAATTGAAACTTTCAACATATAGCTCCTAACCTCTCTCTAACTCTTGAAAACACCAAAAGAAAACAAAGTAGGCGAGTATGCCCAAAATAAAATCATAGAAAACGAAATATTAGATCTTGAGAGAAAACAATATTTTATGGGTCACTACCATATTCCTGAAAATACGACGGTCATAAATTGTTATGGTTACGTTATAAATCACATAAACATTATAAAATTAGGAACATTGCGAATAGTATGTGTTATATATAGCTACAAAGGTCGCAGTTATAATTTAAACTACAGGGAGCAAACCCATAAAAAGTTTTAACCGATATTAAAACAACTTAGGATCAGGAAAAATGGAAAAAGATCCAAAAGAAAAAAATCAATTTTTAAAATGATAAAAGATGACTCAAACCTACAACGCATAGAATGACAAATATGAAGACAGAATAACTATAGGAAATCGTTTGGATCTTGGTTAGTACATGCACGTCATAAATGCGATAACTAAACATTAAAATATAACTGAAGGAAAACGAAAAAATTATCAAAAATAAACTATTTAGTTATGTAAAAAGTAAGATAAGAGAAGACAGTGTAATAGGAAAACATTAATGACGTATACTATTATCCATATTATTTTACATGCAAAAGACATCGACACGCTAGAGAAAAAGAAAAAAGAAAAAAAAAAACATACAAATGACGCAAGTACTTACATGCTCAAGTGATGCATTATTATCAAGAACAAAACACTTTATCTTTTCTAGAATCTGTGAGAGAGAGAGAGAGAGAGAGAGAGAGAGAGAGAGAGAGAGAGAGAGAGAGAGAGAGAGAGAGAGAGAGAGAGAGAGAGAGAGAGAGGGGGGGGGGGGGCAATTCCCTTGCCAGAAAGAAAAACCTAACCAAGGTAAGATATTTATAAATAATGATGCCTTAAGGTCTAGATACTATCAAAGAAAACACAGGTGGTAGGGATTGGAATAGGAAATGCTAAGTCACGAGGGAGATGAAGGTAGTGGAAAGTTAAGAAGTACTGTAGACATAGAATAGGAAGTAGAAAAGAAAACAGGGAATGAGTGGCCATGGCAGTAATTGAAGTAAAAATGACAAAAGAGGAAATTATCAATTTTGTTTGTGCATAAAAAAGAGAGTAAAATGACACTTAAATGTGTATGGAGAGGGGGATACATTTGGAAAAAGATCTTGATGGACACAAAAAAATTGTTACTTATCTAACAAATTAATTTTCACATGATTTCAAATAATTTAAAACTGCTTATGAAAAACCTACAATAGCATTATACCATATACCACCCATTCAATTGTAACTTTAAGGTTCACCTCAAAATTTAATTTATTTGATTATGTCACTCTCATTACCAGCTTGAATATATGTTTTTGGTATTAAGTGTATGGGAATTATTCATAAAATGTACCTCCAATACGAAAAGATCCTGAAAGCAATTTGAAAATGACAAATAAACGCTTAGGATCAATAGTTCCTAAGCATTAAGAGAAAAATCATGCTAATGCAAACTGGATTCCTGTCAGCTTCGGATATATTTAGTATAATGAACCAAAGACAAGTTAGTCTTCATTACTAAACATCAAGAATATTACTGAGGAATTATATTATATGTCAGTAGTATTGAGAGGGTGAAAATGTCAAATAGAAATTATATTTCGTTATTTTGATAAATCAATATTCCGTACCCCATCAAGAAGTGATTATGTAAGAAAAAAGTTAGTTACATCGTGAACGACTCCTGAATCTAATTTATTTTTCAAAAAGATATATTTCAGCAGTTAATACTCCTTTAAGGGATTGATTTTAGCACTTAATTTTGTTTATTTATTCCTGTTGCTATAGATTAATAATATCGGAGACCTTGGTGTCTACAAGTAAGAACTTAGTTTAATTTGATATCTCAAATGTAAATCTGACCATGACATCATATAGTACAATATCATACTTTTACTGGCTTACTATAGTATAACCTGGCCATTTCCTGATGGTGTATGAGGCTAGGCAAATATTTGAAATTACATACCCATAATTTTATCCCTTTTTTAAACAGATTTCAATCCCATTTGCCAATTGTAAAGCTTTTTTATTAATATGAAAATTAAGATTGGTGTTGTGAATATATCTTCTCAATCTATGATTGACATCTAACCACTACATAATGACAGTTTGACAACAGATTGTTATGTATCGGACACGTATCACACGCTCGTACACTGTAATAATATTTATGTGACCTTCTTTCACTGAAACTGTTGTTATAAAAGCTTGCTATCTGCTGAAACAAAGTTAGTTGCAATTACGCAATCTCTCAATTATATACCACCTATCTGGTGCATCCGCACCGGTAAATTAAGCAAGTAGAATTATTTACATGGCGATAAGATTAGATTATAACCACATGCATGAGGGAGAATATCAAGACAGGACATTAATTCTTTTCCTTTCACACTATTTTTACCATTCTATGAGTATCAGAAGATAACCCCACTACGTTTGATCATCTAGTACGATCTGTAGAAGAGGTTCTGTGCATGACTTCCATACTCATAGCCCGATAGCACTCTCTGACAGTGGGCTTCATTAAGTCAATTATCCATTCATACTGAATGGGGTAAAAATTAATGGAGACTCGATATAGTCTAAAATTTCGCTTCTCCTTCCCTTTTTCTTCACGACTATTAAATCCGCAACTTACTCTGGAATATGATGTTTCCCATCAATGAAGAGATTTCTATTCCCTATTTATTTAATATCCAAACACAAAAAGACAACAAATATCAAAGCAGTGATAAGAACATTATAAAATTAGACAAAATATCTAGAGATGGCTAAGGTATTGAAAAGACACTCAAGTATTCCCTAAGTGTAATCAATTAAGTCCCCAAAAATTCAAACATCCTCTACCATGGTTTACAGTGCCTATAGAAGTCATCATGGACTGCATCGGCTCAATAGTGGGTGATTCTTTGTTTTGAAAGCATTTTTAGTCTAGTCAAGCATCAAGCAACCTTTCCACAATATAAGTTGTGATCGTATAAAAAAAAAAGTTTTACGAGTGTGAATCTTCCCCTTTCAAAAGAGACAGGGCCTGATGGATTCAATTTAAAGAAGCTGCATAAATATGCAATAAAATGGATAAGTTCCAGAAGAGCTAATTGGTTATCTGAAAATCCCTCTCCTGGTTGATCAGGATGCCAGATAACTCACAATCAATCAATCTCCCGGTTGATTTACCGTATTCAACTATCATCATCATCATCAGTCGTGACTAGTCGACAACAGGACAAAGGCCTTAGACATGACCTTCCATTCACGTCTGTTTTTAGTCTTTCTAAGCCAGTTTATACCCGCAAATTTTCTTAGTTCGCCCACTCACTGTGTTCTTTCCTTTCCTTGGTTCTTTTGAAATCTCTAGGGACTCATTCTGTTATTCTTAATGTTCATTACTATCCGGCATTCTCATTATTTGTCCAACCCATGTCCATTTCTTTTTTCTACAAATTGTTAGAATATTCTCTACTTTAGTTTACTCTTGTATCCACGTTGCTCTTTATCTATCTCCGGGTATTATTCCCATCATTATTCTTTCCATAGCTCTTTCAGTTGTAACTACCTTATGTTCTAAGGCTTTAGTAAGAATCCAAGTTTTTGATGCATAAGCACTTCACCTTAATGTTTATTCATAAAATCATTTTCAATATGAGAGATGGCTTGGTGACCCTGACTTCAAAGCACTTAGATGCAACAGATTTCTTCCCACTTAACTTTCCTATTTCAAAATCGAGTAAATCTCATATTCTAAGATAATATTTTTATGCTGCTTTTTATATGAGCTAAAGGATACACACCTAAATTATTCGCCAATCATATCGCCAATACAAATTATAATTATATCAACGGTTTCTTTACTCATCATCACGTTTTCTTATTAATTTATATGTTCTAAAACTGCCCTCCTTTATGACAGCACCAAAGAAAAAAAAATATTTTATAGTAACTTTTCCCAGGATTATGTTTTCCGATACAATCAACCATTAAACCACTGCTTAGTCTCTGGTTTACTAGATCTGCAATTAGTATATTGATTCTTTCCTTTCTAAATAAAGATCAAATCTGGGGAATCATTTTGCCTTTTTAATTCTTCAATTCCTTAATAATGAAACTTTGTATTTCACAAGAGTCATAAAAAGCCATTATACGACAGCAACCAGAATCCGAACCAATCGTTTCATGGTGACACTCAAGGCAACCACAAACTCAATCACACTCTGGCCGTGAATTCCAAATACTGAAATATCTATACGATCCTTGACTAATTCTGCCAGGTTGTTTCCAGCCACAAATTTCAAGCATTTAACTTTTAAAGTTTGCACCACTAAGCAAGAATGGGTTACTGGTATTTTCATTTTTTTCTGAGAGCTGACTAAGCCAAGGTCCTATAATATTAGAGAGAGAGAGAGAGAGAGAGAGAGAGAGAGAGAGAGAGAGAGAGAGAGAGAGAGAGAGAGAGAGAGAGAGAGAAATACAATAGAGTAACCCTTTCGATTGAAGTAGTAGTTCCATTTACGAAAATGCAAAAGCTATGAACAATATGGTTACATGTACACTTAATGTATAAGTGATATGATGGCAGTGAAACAAAAGACTGAGAGCTGTAAACTCTTCCTGCATCTATATTCTATCATCTATATACTCCCATATACTCTCCAGCTATAAAAATAAGACCTGCTAATTTACGATTAAAACATTTCAAAATGAAGAACCCTTGATAGTGAAACCAACAAATGCTTGAAGACCTTAACGTTACAGCACCAGCTAAACTCCATACCTTGATTATCTTCATTTTCTGGCTGCCTGCAACTTTGCGTTTGTTGTCGTTTGTGTTCATGACTAGTATTCCATAGCCGATCTCCTGTGCTTTTTTAATAAAGGGGATCTGTGTCCCCCAATCCAAAGAGTCATTAATTATCAACCTGAAATTAAAAAAGAAAAAAAATACTTTCAAAAACACATTCTATGAAGTAAGGAAAATAGCAAAGTGAAACTTAAAAACCTAAATAAAAAATATATCAATAATGGAAACATCATCATCATCATCATCATCATCATTATTATTATTATTATTATTATTATTATTATTGTTATTATTATTATCATTATTATTAGCCAAGCTACAACCTTAACTGGAACAAGAGGATGCTATAAGCCCAACGGCTCTAACAAGGAAAAATAGCCTACTGAGGAAATGTAACATGGAAATAAATAAAAATGAGAAATAATGAATAATTAATAGAAAATACTTTAAGAACAGCATCGACGTTAAAAAAGATTCGTCATAAGAAGAGAAACTTATGTCTAAACTATATGAATTGAATTTGTATTACCAGCACGTTTCACAACAAAAAATGGTAATCAAAATCATCATTACAAACTTCAGTTCAAGCTCAGTTCAAGTCCCATCTCTTTTGTATCTGAGAAATAATATGTACAATGTAAATTAACAGAAAGAATTTATAATGAAAATTTCCAACGCATAGATGCAATTATAAACATTTTGTCAACTAGAAGTCCTTGATATCCAGAAAAAAATACTCAGAAACTGACAATAATACCATACAATAGGAAAAAGATAAATATAATACTTATGAAAACCAATATATAAACTAAAAAACAGCTTTATAATAAATCTAGACAGTAAACATCCTACAAAAATCTTGTAGGGTAATGACCGTACAAATATAAGTAAAGGTGAAGTAACGTGTTCAATACACGTTTGTAATAAACAGTAGAAAATACAAAAAGACTAAATTGCAAAAGCCTCTGTACACTACGTTCCAAAAAACAGGAGTATTACTACAATCGACAAAAACTTCACTGACATGAAAAAGAAAAAAAAAATTAATTAAAAAAAAAAAAAATACCTATTCTCATGACCTACCTTCGAGCCCACTGACCAGCCCTCACAACTCCACTTCCATGGATAAGGACCAGCAGTCTATCAGGGTTATCGAGAGCACCGTCTGATAAGAATATGAATGTACTGGGGTCGTTCCTAGATGCATCACTAGGAACCAAGAACCTTCTGAGGTTGCAATCCGACTCCAAAAGTTTGTACACTTCTTCTGTAATAACCTGTGAAATAAATAATTATAACTATTTCGGTTTCTTCTTAGATAACTTATACGGTATATATATATATATATAATATATATATATATATATATATATATATATATATATATATATATATATATATATATATGTATATATATATATATATATATATATATATATATATATATATATATATATATATAGTAAATGAACACACACACACATATATATATATATACATATATAAATATATTTATTCATTTATTATTATTACTTGCTAAGCTACAACCCGAGTTGGAAAAGCAGGATGCTATAGTCCTAGGGGCTTCAACAAGGTAAATAGCCCGGTGAGGAAAGGAAACAAGGAAAAATTAAATATTTTAAGAACAGTAACATTAAAATAAAAATTTCCTATATAAACTATAAAAACTTTAACAAAACAAGAGGAAGAAAAATAAGACAGAACACACACACACACACACACACATATATATATATATATATATATATATATATATATATATATATATATATATACACACATATATATATATATATATATATATATATATATATATATACACACACACACATATATATATATATATATATATATATAATTTCTACAACATAACAAATACATAGAGTAGGCTCTCCCATCTCACAAGGCCTTTCCTTTCCAAAATATACTATTTTACAACCTCTATCCAACACTTCTTGGCTTTCCTCTCCTCCTACGTCCTCATAGCATTACTAAACTTTTCAGTCTTTTAACAAATTTATTGTCGTCAAATCTTTCCGCATCACTAAACTACGGCTGGATGTATGGTTGGATATATGAATTTGGGCCCTAATGCAGAGCACTGGGGCCTTGGAGGACATCCAACACCCATGTGGAACTGAGGAAACAATCGTGCAGTTGCGCTATAAAATAAAAGTTAGAGGAGGTTAGACAGCAAGATGGGATAAAGAAAACGGGACCGAAGGTATAGTGGAGAGCTATAAAGAGACTGCAGATAAGGGCTATAACTAGTGACGGCAATACCTCTGTAAAGTCAAAATACTATGACCCATTATTTTAAACTTTTCACCACTTCTAGTATATCTCCACCCTTTCCATACCCCACACATACGACATTAAATAGTTCATCTCACTAGCTCAAACTATTCTCTTTCATAGGCAGTCGACATTCATACCTCACTGCCATAAAGAGTAGTTGGTTCATCAATTCTTCCATACATTCCCATTTTGGCTCACATATACAATTCCAGCCTCTTACCAATGTTTTGAACATACACAGAATATTAGGGAAGGGTAATGCCTTAATTTTTAAATATTATTACATGACTGTATGTATATATATATATATATATATATATATATATATATATATATATATATATATATATATATATTTACCAAGACACTTCACCCAATTTTGGGGGGTAGCCTACACCCAAACAAGGAAAAAGAAGAGGACCTTTCCTCTCTCTGCTCCTCCCAGCCAGACGAGGGGACCGGGAACCCTCTCCTGATGTTATTCCTGTGAGATATCATATATATATATATATATATATATATATATATATATATATATATATATATATATATATATATATATATATATATACTGTATATATTTCTACAGCATAATTCCATTCAAATACATACAAAGGGGCTTTCACCTCCCACATTGCATTATATATATATATATATATATATATATATATATATATATATATATATATATATACACATACTTTAGTTCCTCGATTTGCGAGTTTAATTTGATTTTGGTGTGAGCTCATAACTTATGATGCTTTTATCCTAAAAAACAAAGTTTTTCGATAAGAAATAAAGGACTTTCACTCGAAGTGTTCCATGAATACACAGATACACTCATTTCTAAAGATATTTAAATGGTAATTACAGTAAAAAATTATAACTTTCTCAGTTCGTCAATACATCACCTTCTCTTCCTTCCTCTGCTTCTTTTACAATCTCTAAGTACCCATGAGATTGTTCTTAATGTCCAGCTATTGTCTGGCATTGTAATTAAATGTCCTGCACATGTCCATTTCTTTTTTTTTTTTACATGTAGTTAGACTATCCTCTACTTTAGATTGCTCTTGTGTCCATGTTGCTCTTTTCATTATCTCAGTGTTATTCCAATAACTATATTTTTCCATAACTTTTGATTTGTAACTAGCTTATGTTCTATGACTTTAGTATCTTATGTTCTAAGACTTTAGTAAGACCAAGTTTCCGATGCATAAGTTAACACTGGTAGGAACACCTGATTAAATACTATTCTTTTTAGAAAAAGTGGTATTTTACTTATTACATAATCTAATATTGTTTACCAAATGCCCTCCATCCCGTGCTTATCTTTCTTTTAATTTTGGTCTTGCGTCCTTGGGAAACTAAATCCATAGAGGATTCATTGGCTATATACATCAAAGGATAGCCAGTTCCTTGTGATGCGCAGTGCCCATCTAACTAAGGCAAGTGACCCCAGAAGGTCAATACTAATTCAGTTTAAAGATATCGGTGTTACTCTATGGACATGAGTCATGGTATGATAATGAAACAATCTCCAATAGATTTAGTAGATTTGAGAACAAAGCCCTCAGAAGGATATTGGGAGTTAAATGGCAGGACATGTTAGAAATGAAACTATAAGAGAGATTACTCGAGTGCCATGTATGGATGAGATCATGATGAGGGGTAGATGGAGATGGGTTAGGCATGCTCTTCGCATTCCCCAAGAGAGATTAATCCACCAAACGTTCAGCTGGGCTCCACAAGGCACTAGAAGAGTTGGAAGACCCAGGCCTACATGGCTGAGGACTATGAGCGCGAAGTAGAAGATGAATGGGGAAGTATTGAATTAAAAGCTCAAGATAGAGACGACTGGCAAAATCTAACCGAGGCCCTTTGCGCCAATAGGCGTACGAGGAGATGATGATAATGATGTCCTTGGGAAACATTTACTGTCTGTCCTAAGTACGTATATTCATTGACATTCTATAGAGCTTCGTCCATAAATCTTATTTGTTGTCTCTGCATTTTCACTGAACATCATCTTAGTTTTACTCATATTCACTTTGTCATACATTTATTCTTTCTCTACTCAAATATTCTATCATCTTTTGTAATTCCTTCCATGATTCACTAAACACAACTATGTCATCTGCAAATCTTAAAATTGTTGAGGTATCCCCAATTAATATTAATTCCTACACTTTCCCAATCTAAATTCTTAAAAACTTCTAGGCATGCTGTGATTAACTTAGGAAGGATGGGGTCTCCCTGCCTAACTCCTTTCTCAATCGGAATTTTCTCACTAGCTTTATGATGTTTTAGGATTGCTGTACTTCCTGTTCTAACATAAGATACTTCTGTTCCTTGTCTTTAAAGGGTTCTCATCACAGCTGATGTTTTGCCAAAACCAAAAGCTTTCTCATAGTCTATAAATGCTATACATAATGGTTTGCCATACTCTGTTAATTTTTCCATTAGCTGGTTAATGATATGGGTATGGTCGATTGTTGAATACCCACTTCTAAAGCTTGCCTGCTCTCTTGGTTGATTGAAGTCTAACAGAATTTTTATGCGGCCTAATATGATCTTTGTATATATTTTATATAATACAGAGAGTAAACTTACTGGTAATTTTTCAGGTCTTTTGTGTCTCCCATTTTGTGAATTAGTATAATGATAAAGTTTTTCCAAGCTGTGCAGTAGGTATAGAGCATTCTTCCATACAATTGGCGTAGAGTTCAGCCAGTTTTACTATGAAATCTCCTGCTGTTTTGCCTCTTTTCATGCCTTTTAATGTTTTCTTTACCTCTTCTACTGTTATGTTTGGTATAGGCTCAGGTGTTTCATTATTTCTATAGGCGAAGTTATATCTTATATCACTACTGTATAGCATTGCATAGAAATCCTATATATATATATATATATATATATATATATATATATATATATATATATATATATATATATATATGTGTGTGTGTGTGTGTGTGTGTGTGTGTGTGTATACACAGTTGTAAGATCTGAAACGTGAAGCTGCCTAACCATCACATTTCTCATAAGGATAATTTCAATCTATGCAAAATTTATAGAGTAAAAAATAACAGTGTTTAAGAATAAGACAATTACAATACCTCTCCCAATGCTTCGTAGTGCATCTGGTTGTAGGCCTGATCGCCTTCTCGTACAACAAACTCAAATGGTCCACCTGTCTTTATATTTCTCATCTTTCCATCTGTGACAATTAAAAGGGAATAATTATGAAAATAGCAAGAAGTAGATCTTGATTTAATCTATTTCAACAAACTATTTCGAACCATGGGACTTTATTCAATGAAAATGACAAGGATGAAAATTTTTAACGAGAAAATTACTTTTATATTTTATTGCATGGAAGTTAGTGAGGAAAAACAAGTGGCTTGAAATATTCTCTATACATGGGAAATAAGGTGAGTGATTAATATAGTTGAATGAATTTCAATCTAAAGTAAAAAATGAGAGTTAATGAACAAGAGCCAAGTATACAAAAATACAAGTCTTACTTTTAAACTCATAGCCAAATCCTGCTAGGTCCGTAGGAAATTCACTATCCCGCGCAGACGCCATTTCTTCCTTTACTCTGTGAATAAACAAAAAAAAATAGTTTTTAAGTGTTGTACAATAAGTTGGCGAATTAAAAGGGCTTAGAAAGTTGGCACTCCCCAACATACTTTACCTCTCTCTCTGCATCATTGGATGTGTGGTTTCTATGTCCATAAAGATAGCCATTACACATTTTCTAATGGACATTATTTCTTTTTCATCAATTGTATGTAATACAAGTTAGGTCTATTATATGACCTTAGTAATGGAGTGCTATGACTTATTCCATTTCAATAAAGTAGATTCTGCAAATTTCAATTAGCATACCCCTCTATTTTTGTATTCATTAACCAAATTATTATATCGACCATATATATATATATATATATATATATATATATATATATATATATATATATATATATATATATATATATATATATATATATATATATCAAAAATTTTAAGTAATTTTTATTTTTCCTAACATACTTACCGAGAACTACTTTCTTTGGAGTCACTTGTGATCTCCTCTCTTTCGACCAAGGTTTTCGCGCCGTTACCCCCCCCCCCCCTACTCCGTTCTCTACATAGGCCTACCCCCGCCGCCAAGGAATGCGCCCCGAGGGCAGGATCAGGGCAGGTCACTGCCTCTCTGGGTCATTCTCCTCATTAAGTTCGTCGTATTAGCCCAACCTGGCAATGGAAGGATGGCACTCGGGGACGGAAGGGAGGGCCATTACCCGAAAGTAGTTCTCGGTAAGTATGTTAGGAAAAATAAAAATTACTTAAAATTTTTGATTTGTTCCAACACAAATACTTACCTCGAACTACTTTATTTGGAGACTTATACTTTAGGAGGCGGGAGTGCTATTCTGACACTTGACTTGGCACGTAGGGCCTAGAGGGCTATGGAATGCGGGGCCTATCAGAGTGCGGGAGTGAGGGTAACTGCGCAACCTTACGCTATTATCTAAGACTCACCTCTTAAAAAATCTTCTGACGATTTTCTCCGAAGTGTAGTCGCGAAGAATGTGTTCATCGTTGGGGACAGCCTCTGGCCTTACCGCTACACAGCTTGGAGGGCGGCAATGACTGTCCCAATGGAGAACCCGTCCAAGGATTTCCTTGAATAATCCTTGAGGTAGTGGGCAGTAAAGGTTGACTGGTGCAACCAAGTGCCTGCCTGTAGGATCTGCCCCACTGCCATGTTTCTCTCAAAGGCCAAGGAGGTGCTCAGACCCCTGATGTCATGGGGCCGGGGAGTGCCTGGCACTGCCATTTTATCCTCTTCTTAGGTTCTAGCGATGAGTCTCAGCCAGAAGGAAATGGTGTTCTTGGAAACTTGCTTCCTATTAACACCTGTGGAAACGAAGAGGTTTTTGATACCTGGTCGGAGATAAGCTGTCCTTTCCAGGTATTTCCTGAGCGTCCGTACTGGGCATAACTTCAAATCTTCCGTAATGCCCGTCTTGGGAATGGCAGGAATTGAGAAACCTTCAAACCTCGGGTCCCAGACTGCTGGGTTCTGAGTCTTAGCCACAAAGGAGGGCACGAACCTGAAGGATACTTCTTTCCACCCTTTGGAGTGAGAAACTTCGTAAGACAGACCATGGATCTCGCCCACTCTCTTAGCGGAAGCTAAGGCTAGCAAGAAAACGGTCTTGAGGGTGAGATCCTTGTCTCCGATATCTTTCAGGGGTTCAAAGGGGGAACGACTTAGCATCCTCAAGACCTTGGCTAAGT
Organism: Palaemon carinicauda; assembly: GCF_036898095.1. Taxonomy (NCBI): domain Eukaryota; kingdom Metazoa; phylum Arthropoda; class Malacostraca; order Decapoda; family Palaemonidae; genus Palaemon; species Palaemon carinicauda. The sequence continues at coordinate 27,538,976 of NC_090730.1, forward strand.
CCCACCTGGGCACTCTACTTGCTTGAGGGGGGCAGGATTGCTCAAAACTCCTGATCAGCATCGCTATGTGTCTCGAGGCCCCCAGGTCGATGCCCTTCAGGAGGAAGACTTGGCCTAAGGCGGCTCGAACTCCTTTAATGGCTGGAATTGACATTCCCACTTTATCTCTAAGATACACCAGAAAATCTGCTATGTCCGGGACCGAAGCTTTAAGAGGTCTAATATGTTTCTCCGAGCACCACTTCGTGAAGGAGGCCCACTTCGCCTGGTATACTGCGGTCGAGGATCTCCTCAGGTATAGGGACATTCTCTTAGCTGTGGAGGTGGAGTACCCCTCCTTCTTCAGGAGCCGCTCGATAGTCTCCAGGCGTGAAGGCGAAGAGAGAGAGGGTTGTCGTGGAGCTTGAAGAAGTGCGGTTGGTGTAGGAGGTCTGACCTGGTGAGCAGAGGCCAAGGTGGTTTGCTCGCTAGGTCCTTTAGGTCCGCGAACCACTCTCTCTCCGGCCACCAGGACGCTACCAAAGTCATCTTTAGATTTCGGGCGGCCCTTACTCTGTTGAGCACCTGTCTTATCAACGTGAAGGGGGGGAAAGCGTACACATCCAGGTTGTCCCACTTGTGCTGGATGGGGATAGATTTGACTACTTCGGGTTGATTACGATCCCCAGATCCTTGCAAAACTGGAGGAGACTTCTCTCTTGTTCCTCCAAGAGGACCATTAAGGCGGAAAGAAGCCACCAGTCGTACAGGTATCTGATAAGGCGAATGCCTCGTTCGTGAGCCCCCACTGAGACAGCCTTGGAGACTCTCATGAACACTTGGGGCGCTGTTGACAGACCAAAGCAAAGGGTCCTGAATTGCAGGATCTGGGAACCCTATTTCACCCGGAGGAACTTCCGACCCAAGGTGTGGACCGGAATCTGGAAGTATGCGTCCTTGGGGTCGATGGTCATCATATAATCTTTCTCCCTCCAGGACAGCAGGACTGACTTCTGAGTGTCCATTTTGAAGTCCGTCTTCTTGACGAACTTGTTGAGAGCTGACAGATCTATAACCGGTCTCCACCCCCCGGTCGCTTTCTCCACCAGGAACAGACGACTGTAGAAACCTGGTCCTGGGAGAAGAACTTCTTCCATGGCACCCTTCTCTAGCACGGACGATAGCTCCTCTTGAAGGGCGGTCCTCTTTAACGGGTCTTTGGGATCTAGCCATTCTATCCGGTTGGCCGGAACAAGCGGGGGTGGTTCCGTTAGGAACGGAAGTCTGTAGCCCTCCTTTAGTACGGACACTGTCCAAGGCTCTGCTCCTTGAGCCTTCCATGCTTGCCAATGACGTCTGAAGCATCCTCCAACCCGAGGGTTGGGCGGGGATAGGGGGCCTCCCACTCTATCTTCTTCTAGCGGGGCGGCCTGATCTGCCTCTCCTAGAGGCGGAGTAACCCGACCTGAAGGAGCTTGAGGGCGCTGGAGCTCCCCTGCGGGGGGGCTGAGGCGTTGCGGACCAGGAGGAAGAGGGGGGGCTTCTCTCCTCGTAGTGCTGGTAGAGGCTTGGGGTGTCGCGGCACTATCCGAGACGGGCCTCTTATAGGGCGGTCTCCTAGGAGTCGTAGGTCTGGGGACGTTAGCCTCCTTCTTTTTCAGGACCTTCTCCCTTATGGCTTCTAGTTCCTTCAGAGGAAACAAAGACTCTCCCCACAGGGGAAGGCTGCGAATGGCTCGCGCCTCCCTGTCTGGTACCTTCCAAGACACCTTCGCCAGAACAGTGTCTCGCTTCCAGAGCACCCTGTTAGCTGTTAGTGCGAGAGACTGATATGTCAATAACCTAAGGGTTTTACCCCCGGAGGTAATGAGGTCCCTCAGTAGGCCTTGCTGGTCAGTCGGGGTCAAAGGAGGCTTGTACACCTACCAAAGTGGAAGCCCACCAGTCCAGCCAAGAGGAGACGTTTACTAAGTCCCTCGACATTTTCTCCATCATGGAGGCTTCTGCTGGCGAGAACCAGACTGGGGCCGAAGAGGCTCTACCGTCTGAAACGCCTTGACTAAGGATGTCTACTGCTGACTCCACCTTAAGGGGCCTGGGCGTCGTCCTGCTGGTACATAGACTTTGCCTTGGGGTCTGAGGCCCTGGGGCAATTTTGAGGACCTCTGGGTTTTGGGGGCCTCGGCATTGCTGGCCACTACCTTGCCGACATACTCCTGCTCTAGGACTAGATCTTGGGCTAGAGGAAGTGCTAGGGACGTCTTAGGTTGGGAGGGAGTCTGCATGATCCTCAAAAGGCTTGACTTCCAGGAAACTTCATCCGTAGCCGCAGGTTCCACTATTTTGTGGTGCCTTCTGAAAAGGCTAACCACTCTCCTATAGACGGGGTCCTCCATCAGGGAACCCTCCCCTCCGCCAGCCGAGGTCTCGGCTTGGGGCCAGGGAGCTTGGTTACCGGGCACGCCGACTGGACGTCTAGCTCTTTGGGGCCAGGGGCGCCGTCCTGCCGAGGTACTGGATTTCATCTGCGGGGACGTCCGCACCAGGGGCCTGGGTTAACGCAGGCAACGCTGGTTCAGCGGGGACTCTCGTCCGCCCAAGGGCTCTGGGTGCCGAGGGTGCGGTTCCCGTGGGCTGACCCGACAGCGGGAACCGTTCCTTCAGACCCGAAGGCCGCACCAGCTGGGCACTCCCCATCGAGCGCTTCGGTTCTGGAATACCAGGCACTCCCTTGCGGTGGTACCGGTCTTTCCCGGCGGGAGCTCCGCACCAGGTTCGGGGGTCAGAACCGGCATCGCCGTACCGTCGAGGACTACCGTTCGTGTATTCTCTCTGGGGGACGCGGACGCGGATCCCCGTGGGCTGACCCGACGGAGGGAACCATTCCTTTAAGTCCGAGGGCCGAACCAGCTGTGCTGATTCGGCCAGGCTGCCCGTAAAGAAGCCCGGTTACACCCGCTGGCGGGGTGAACCGGAAGCTTTGCGGCCTTACGCCTGCCTGAAGAGGCCTTCTCGCATTTCTCCCTGCGAGGGTTATATCTGCGTCTGGAGGATGGCCTTCGTGGTGAGAAAAAACCCTGGGCTGCCGGTCCGGGGAACGCTGCAATACAGACCTGGGAGGCTCCTTCTCGGCGAGGCCCTCGGCTGCAGAAGAGACTGAAAAATACGCCAAGAGACTGGAGAAGAATTAGGGACATTTATCCCCCACATGGGGTCATCAGAGGAGACGTGGCCTTCTTGCACCAGGACTCCGTCTCCCCACACACTCTCGAAAGTAGAACTTACCTCGAACTACTTCTTAGGAGTTATCTTCTCCACAATAGACCAACCTCGTCTCCTACTCTGGGTAGGAGAGGGTGGTAGGGAAGCTCTGTCAGGCGAGACGCCCGGCGCTAGTCTTCTTAGGCGAACCCTTCGTCGCCTACTTCTTCTTGGTGCAATACCGCACCCACTCAAACTCCTGGGGAAGAGCAATGGGCACTTCCCCGCAACTGACTTACCTCGTCCCCTACTCTGGGTAGGGGAAGATGGCTGTATAAGAAGCTCTATCCGACGAGGCATCGGGAATTAAGTGGCGAGGAGAGGTTCGTCTTCCTATGAGACTGTTGGATGTATTCTTCCTCTTGGTGCCGAAGTGCACTCACTGCACTACGTTCCAGGACTAGTAGTCCTGACACGTGGTTGAAGGGGAACCTAAGCTGCCCCTACACGGTAAACACCGAGGATAAGGGGAGGAAGAATGATTTATTGTAAAAATTGTTCCCTTTAGCTATTAATTCCTTGAAGGAAATCAAGGAATACTGCTCCTCTTCGGAAGACGAATCCACTTCCGACGAGTCCGACGACGCCACGTTTCTCGCGTAACGGCTGTTTGCGTGGTCCGCGGGGGATTTCTTCGAACGCTGGGTGCCCGAGATCGAGGGCTGGAGAAAATCATCGGGAACCGCCGTGGAGACCGTCGGAAAAGAGTCCAACCGTTCCATGCTAGGGAGCCAGGGGTCTAGGGTCACGTCCATTCTCAGCGGCGACCTCCCTGGCGTCTTCGGTAGATTCCATCCGAAGGCATCGCTACTCGGATGGCGAACTTTAGTTTGGTTGTCCCCTGGTGGAGGAGAGCCCGACGCACCAGCCCACGAGGGCGGGGGGGACTCTGAGACTACAACACTGCCCCATAAGGGGTCCTCAGAGGACGCGTGGCCCCCCATCACAAGGCCTGACTCACCCGAAGCACTACCGGGCCCTTCGTTAGACCTAGAGGGGCCCGCCCTTGGTTCTTCCCTCGCACTGGGTTCCCTGGGAAGAACGCCTTGACCTTCCACAACACTAGAGACTTCTTGCCCTCTCCTCTGCGAAGGAGACGGAGAAGCCGAGGCTTCGTCGGACCGATCACTGGCCGACGGTAACGAAGATACGACACTAATCTTCCTGGGGGAATGCTTCGAAGATTTCTTCTTTTCAGTACCGTAGCGTACCCACTGAATATCGTCCCAACCTACGCACTCCGGACACGTGTCCGCGGAGGAGCAAATTTTCCCCCTACACGAGGAACAAAGGGAGTGAGGATCTACCTCTGGCTTTGAGAGGAAAGCCCCACACGACTTTCCGGCTCTAGGCCCAGGGCAACGGCGAGCGAGATCCATCGTTCGCACACGAATGGTACAACACTAAGGAAGCTATTAAGTACACTGGGGACACACACAGGGTGAGCGCACGGTAACACTTGAGAAGAACGCACTGCGAAAAACACAAGTCCCCACGCTGGGAACACGTGGAACACTAAACGCGCACAAAGGATCGAGAGAGACGAGAGCGAGCTGTGAACTGCTCGCGACCAAGGAACTTAATGAGGAGAATGACCCAGAGAGGCAGTGACCTGTCCTGATCCTGCCCTCGGGGCGCATTCCTTGGCGGCGGGGTAGGCCTATGTAGAGAACGGAGTAGGGGGGGGGTAACGGCGCGAAAACCTTGGTCGAAAGAGAGGAGATCACAAGTGACTCCAAAGAAAGTAGTTCGAGGTAAGTATTTGTGTTGGAACAAATATATATTACATGTGGGTGTGTTTATGCGTGACATTCACACGTATAATATTTTCATTTGACTATAGGTCTATTTGACATGTAACCGTCGCCCAGGTGAATTTTAAACATACATACATACATACATACATACATACATGTATGTATGTATGTATGTATGTATGTAAGAGATAGATATATAAATAAATAGATAGATGTACACGTACAGATAGATAGATAGATAGATAAATGTACACGTATGTTTGTATTCAGATGCAAAAACGTTATTGGAAAAAAAATATGGCGGATGCTGTACGTTATTTTAAAGAAATAAATTTTTATTCCCCGTAGTTTTGATACGAAGTCTTATGTAAACTTGTTAAAAGGTATGCTGTAATAGACCCACATGAGGTCTAAGCATGAGTGATTACGTCATTTTCCCACGTGGTTAGAAGAAACAGGAAGGTTCTAGACTAGATTTACTCTTTTTTTATAATGTTACAAGGAGGAGGGTGGGGTTAGCTGAAAGCGTTGCTTCGTCGAGCGACGATAGCACCATATTTCATATTGCCAAGTTAGCAACACTGGCACTGCAAATGCCCTGCCCAAAAGCTTCTAGAATGATGAGCTGGAAGTTTCTAGACTAATTAGGTCAATATATATAGGGACCTAGCAATGCATAGCAGACAGACAGAGAGATCCAGCCTAACACTCCTATAGTTCAGTGTTTCCAACAGTCCTCCTCATCAGGCTCTATCCAGCCACGTTGTAGTATATCCCGTAGTGCATGTTAAAACCTTGGTGTTATATTTTGTGCTTGATTAAAAGAAGTGCAGTGAATTTTTATGCAAGTACATTTATAGTGAAAAGTTTTGTGACTGGCCCTGTATATTAACATATACGGAACTGAATAAAAATGCTATTAAATGAATGACAAGAGTCTCATGTAATTTACATACATTACTTACTCCTACATGAGTGAGACCGACCTTATGAGCTGGCTATACATCTCTTAAATACACAAATTATTATCATTATCATTATTACTAGCCAAGCAACAAACCTAGTTGGAAAAGCAAGATGCTATAAGCCCAAGGGGTCAAACAGGAAAAAATAGCCCAGTGAGGAAAGGAAATAAGGAAATAAATAAATGATGAGAAAAAATTAACAATAAATTATTTTAAAAACAATAACATCAAAACAGATATGTCATATATAAACTATGAAAAGACTTATGTCAGCCTGTTCAACATAAAAATATTTGCTGCATGTTTGAACTTTTGAAGTTCTATCGACTCAACTAACTGATTAAGAAGATCATTCCACAACTTGGTCACAGCTAGAATAAAACTTCTAGAATAATATGTAATAGTAAGCCCCATGATGGAGAAGGCCTGACAATTAGAATTAACTGCATGCCTAGTATCACGAACAGGATGGAACTGTCTAGGAAGATATGAATGTAAAGGATGGTCAAAATTATGAAAAATCTCATGCAACACTCATAATGAACTAATTGAACGACGAAACCAAATATTAATATCTATATCAGGAATCAGAAATTTAATAGACCATAAGTTTCTGTCCAACAACTTAAGATGAGAATCAGCAACTGAAGACCAGACAGAAGAACAATACTCGAAACAAGGTAGAATGAAAGAATTAAAACACTTATTCAAAATAGATTGATCAGTGAAAATCTTAAAAGGCTTTCTCAATAAGCCAATTTTTTGTGCAATTGATGAAGACACAGACCTAATGTGTTTCTCAAAAGTAAATTTCCTGTCGAGAATTACACCTAAAATTTTAAAAGAATCATACAATGTTAAAGAAACATTATCAATGCTGAGATCCGGATGGTGAGGAGCCACTGTCCTTGACTTACTTACAATCATACTTTGAGTTTAGTTAGGATTTAACTTCATACCCCATAATTTGCACCTTGCACTAATTTTAGCTAGATCTCTAGCAAG
>NC_090730.1:27555942-27641205 GCF_036898095.1 Palaemon carinicauda
CAGCTAGCTTCTCTTTTGTACGCAGATACAACAGAAAACTCTGCTATATTGGCTATAGAGGTACTGGTAGAGGAAAGTCTATTATTCCTGCACCATACTCTAAATATGTCCCACTCGGATTAGTAAACCCTAATACTGTAGTGGTAATGTTCTGGGGGTATCTACCAGCCACTCCATCATCTCCGCATCCCAATGTCTCATGGGCCAAAATGGAGCTATCATGGTCATGCGGACGGTGGGCAAATCCCTGAATTTTTTCAGGACTTTGTCCAGGATCTTGAATGGAGGAAAAGCGTACACGTTTAGACCTTCCCAGTTCAGAAGAAAAGCGTCCACTGCGACTGCTTCCTGGTCTGGTACTGGAGAGCAAAATACCGGCAACCTCTTTGTCATTTGTGAGGCGAAGAGGTCTATTGAGGCTTGACCCCACAACATCCAAAGGCTGGTGCACACCTCGTGATGTAGGGTCCACTCTGTAGTAAGAACTTGCCTTCTTCTGCTGAGAAGATCCGTACCAACGTTTTTCTCCCCTTCTATGAAGTGAGTAATCAAGGCTTGGTGAAAGGCCACTAGCTCCTTGATATTTAAGTGCCATTTCCTCTGAGACTCTATCCACAGACCCCTGTCGAGAATCGTATGCGTCAAACAGAGACGAAATCGACCTCTCTGGTTCAGACAGACCAAACACTTGAAGCGCGCCGTGTGCGCGAACTGAACCGTGTGCTGATTGCTGCGAGGGATCATCAACTGTAGTCGGGTGACCACCAGGGGGAAGTCCTTGCGACATTTCCGGAGTGCCTTGAGCGCGATCTGAACCGATTATCATCCCCAGAAAAATTATATTCTGTGAGGTTATTAGTTAAGATTTGGCCAGGTTTACCATCAGACCTAACTGTTGCGTTAAGGGCATTATCATTTGAAGAGCCTCCAGACACTTTACTTGTGATTCTGCTCTTAGTGGTCAGTTGTCCAGGTACAAAGAAAATCCTTACTCCCTTTATGTGAAGCCAGGGAGCCACGTTGGATATCACCCGGGTAAAAAACGTAGGGAGTCGTGCTCAGTCCAAAACAGAGTGGTTTGAACTGAAAATGGTCTCGATTAACACGAACCTTAGAAATTTTCTGTGGTCCAGATGTATCGAGATACTGTATGGAAATGCGCGTCCTGCAGATCCAAAGACACTATCCAGTCTTCCTGTCTGTTGCCTGTAATGACTGACGCTGAAGTTTCTATGGCAAATTTTACTTAGCTGACGAACTTGTACAATGGACTCACATCCAGAACAGGTTTTCATCCCCCCCGAGCTTTTCGGAACTAGGAAAAGTCTGTTGTAAAAACCCCTCCGAGGAGGTGTCCTCTACCACTTCTATGACTGATTTCGACAGCATAAGGTTCACTTGCTCTTGAAGAGCTGCTGCCTTGTTCCCTGAGTGGACTGTTGTCAACTTTAAGGGTATTGACGACATGGGAGGCATAGCACGTCTCACTTTCTTGATTCGGTTTGTTGTCTTGGGAATCTGCGAGCTTGACCTCCAGCCGCAATTCTCTGAGTTCCCCTTGAAGGGGCTCTCCCACGAAAGGGCTGACGAGTGGGAAGAGTCTCCTTTTGCATCCTTGCTAAAAAGCTAGCTGGGAGGACTTTCTTAGCAGTCCTAGAGGTAAGATCTTGCGTAGCCTGTTATGCCAGAGCTGTCGACAAATCTTTCCCTAAGTCCGGAGGGAAAAGATGATTAGCCAACGGAGCAAGAAAAAGTTTAGATCTCTGAACAAGGGACAAACCTGAAGATGAGAAGGAACTAAACATAGTCCTCTTTTTAAGAACTCCTGCCGTGAAAAGGGCGGAAAGTTCAATGGAGCCATCCCTCCCGGCCTTATCCAGACAGGCAATCAGATGCATCTGAGCCTTGTTCTTAGGGTTTGTGGCTTCTGCGAGAGTTCCTAGAGTCCAGTCCATAAGGCTGAAGACTTCTATTGTCCTAAAAATTCCCTTCAGCAGATGGTCCATTTCAGAATTGGACCACATAACCTTCGACTTGCTCATGGCTGACCCGAGTGAGGAGTCAACAAGACTGGAGTAGTCTCCCTGGGAGGAGGCAGGAACTCCCAAACTGAGAACTTCCCCAGTCGAATACCACACACTAGATCTGGAAGCCAGTCGAGTTTGAGGAAAAGAAAAAGGAGGCCTTCCCTAGATCCTTCTCTTGGACGTCCATTGGTTGCGAGTTGAGAAAGCTCTCTTAACTGATCTACCTAGGACCATCTTCTTGAAGGAGCATGTTTTTCGGGGTCTGCCCTTCAAAAACTGAGATGGCGGGCTCTGAGGTATAGGTTGAGTAAAGTCTTCTGGACACAGAGATGTTAAAATTGTCCGATTTTTTTTTTTTTTTCTTTTAAAAAGATAAGCTGCCTGTAGTGAATCCTGAGATTCGTCTTCTAATTCGGCTAATGGAGCATTGATTCCCTGATTCGAATGGGTAGGAGACAAACCCGCGTCATCCTGTCGGTTATTGTCTCCCAAAAATATTTCATCTTGTCCTGAAGGAATCTCGTGAAGGATATCATCCAGTTGCAAAGAAGCATCACGTTTATGTACTGTAATCCTCGAGGGAGACACAGGTTCCAGTGCTTCCAACATAAGATCATCATGCTGTAAGAAAGAATCAACATCGGTAACCCCATGCAAGGGGAAAATCTTGTTCGCGTGCGTCCAGCATGCGTTCAGCATGTTGTATGTCAACAGCGTGACGCAAGGGAGTGTTAGTTGCGCGTTCAGAAAATCGCGAAGGAGACAAAAACTTGTCTATCCTGTTGCGAGGACAAGTCCCGACTATATAAGTCCATTATGCGTCCAGATTGAGACTGCTGTATGTTTCCATGAGAGGTATCAGTCTACTGCATGCGTCCCGAATGCCGTGAGTCTGCCGCGAGCCTTGAGGAAGCGTTAGTATTGCGTCCAGTCAGTCGCAAATAAGAGACAACTGTTTGTCTATAGTGACGAGGGGACAAAACCTGACTGCATGCATCCAGCATATGTCCAGACTGCCGCATGCTACCAGTTTGCCGTGAGCTTCCAGACTGCTGCATGCGTCCAGATTGCCGTGAGCTATCAGCGTGTCACATGCATCTCGCATGAGCAATAGTCGCGCATTCCGCAGATCGCGAAAGCAAAACAACTGCTTGTCTATCTTGTTGTGTGGACAAACTTTGACTGTGTGCGTCCAGCATATGTCCAGACTGATGTCTGTGTCCAAAATGCCGTGAGGGAGAGACCAGACTGCCGCTCACGTCCACCTTGTCGCTTGCCGCAACGCGAGCTGATCGCTGCGAGGGAGCGTTGCTGAGTGTCGGAGAAATACGCTGTCCGATAATATCTTGATTACCGGAAGACCCTTTTCTTAGTCTATTGCTGTCCTTAGATTCTTTTGGACGCGACTTCTCTGCCCGAGAATCGTAAGAGTCAAACAGAGATGAAAACGACCTCTTTAATTCAGACAAATCAGAAACATGATGAGCGCCGTGTGCGCTAACTGAACAATGTACTGATCGTTGCTAGGTATCGTACGATACTTCCAGCGCGCCTTGTGCGCGATCTGAACCGTGTACCGACCGTTGTGAGGGATTGTCAACAGTATTCGGGTGGACACCAGTGGAAAGTCCTTGTGACATTTCCCTCCGACAAAGACGCATACATTTTTACGTGATGGGATACGTCAACAGAATCGTTCGCGGGAACGTTCGATCGCTGATCAAGGTCTGACATCTCCCTTAGCCTTTCGACTTTCCTTCTCCCAGGGGTTGGGGAGCATGGAAGAGGTCCCGAGCTAGGAGTATGACGGACAAGAACGACCGCACCCTCCACAGCACTGCGTCATTATACGTGACATTGAACACTAGCACTTTTAATCATTTCACATTAGATCTTAATAGACCTTCCCGTTGCGAGAGATTATGCTTTTTCGTCAAGGGCTAGAAAGAAAATACAATAGGACATATGATTAATATTAGTATTCTCAAATTCGAAATATAAAATCACAAATTTTTAGTAATTTGTATTTTTCCTAACATACTTACCGAGAACTACTTTCTTAGGAGGTACTGTACCTGGAATCTCCTCTCAACCGACAAGAGTTTTGTGTATTTTACCCTACTTCCGTTTTCTGTGAGGACTATCCCAGGCGGAAGGATACGTGCCCTGAGGCTAGTCCCGAGCCAGGTCGCGTGTTAGCTTGGGTCTCGACCCTCAGTAAGTTCTTGGATGTTAAAAATTAACTAAGGGTCAGAAAAACACTCGGGGAAGGAAGGGAGGGCCATTACCCGAAAGTAGTTCTCGGCAAGTATGTTGGGAAAAATACAAATTACTAAAAATTTGTGATTTGTTCCAACACAGAGACTTACCTCGAACTACTTTCTTAGGAGACTTACACTTTAGGAGGTGGGAGTGTCTACCTGACCTAGACCCAACTAAGCAGAACGGCTGTGAACCTAGATAGGAGACTAGGTTCCAAAGGTTGACGGAAAACAAACCATAGGAAAACTACACAAAGAGCTCACACTAGTGTCTAAGTACTCACCCTTAAAAAATTTCTTGCTGTTGTGTCCAGTGATGAAACTGTGAATCCATGTCTTGTGCAGTCTCTACTTGGTCACATCTCTGGGGAAAGAAGAGAAAAGAGAAGACAAGGGGAAAAGGGAAAACGAACCTGTCTTTTTGGTCTTGATAACCGCGATTATACCTGGGGCTTTGGCCGTTAAATCGCTTGGAGCGCGGAGATGACTGTCCCTATAGAGAACCCGTCTAGAGACTTCCTCGAACATTCCTTGAGGTAGTGGGCTGTGAACGTAGATTGGTTCGACCAGGTGCCTGCCCTGAGGATCTGCGCTACTGCCATGTTTCTCTCAAAGGCAAGAGAGGTACTTATACCTCTAATGTCATGTGGCCTGGGATTACCTGGTAGGGGAAGACCGGCACTACTACAGGCCTTGATGATCACCTGTCGAAGCCAAAAGGAGATGGTATTCTTAGAGATCGGCTTTCTCACCGTGCCTGTGGAGACGAAGAGGTTCTTGATACCAGGTCGGAGACTGGCAGTCCTCTCCAGATATTTCCTTATGCCCTGACTGGACACAACTTCAAATCTTCCGGATTGCCTGACCGAGGAATTGCTGGAACAATGAACCCTTCGAATTTCGGATCCCAGACAGCTGGATTTCGTGTTTTAGCCAAAAACGTAGGAACGAACTTGAAGGAGACCTCTCGCCAACCTCTTGTGTGCGAGACTTCGTAGGACAAACCATGGATCTCGCCCACTCTCTTAGCTGAAGCCAAAGCCAACAGGAAGACCGTCTTGAGCGTGAGATTTCTAACTACTATGTCCTTCAAAGGTTCAAATGGTGGCTCACTCAGCATTTTCAGAACTCTAGCTACATCCCATTGCGGCACACTGGAGGCATGGGGAGGACAGGTTTGCTCAAAGCTCCTGATGAGCATAGAGATGTGCCTAGAGGAACCCAGATCAATGCCTTTCAGGAGGAAAACTTGGCCTAACGCTGCTCGGACTCCCTTGATGGCTGGAATTGACATGACCACCACGTCCCCGAGATGTACGAGGAACTCCACAATGTCCGGAATCGAGGCTCCTAAGGGCTTGATGTTTCTGGAGGCACACCATTTCGTGAAAGTGGCCCATTTTGCCTGGTACACCGCTGACGATGAGTGCCTCAGATAACGAGACATTCTTTCAGCTGTTCCTGCCGAATAACCTTCTTTCCTCAGGAGCCGTTGGATAACCTCCACGCGTGAAGGCGCAGAGATCGTGGATTGTCGTGGAACCTTTGGAAGCGTGGTTGCCTCAGGAGATCTGGTCTGTCTGGCAGAGACCACGGAGGAAGGCACGCTAGCTCTTTTAGATCCGCGAACCATTCCCTCTCCGGCCACCAAGGCGCTACCAAAGTCATCCTTAGATTGAGAGCCGTTCTTACTCTGTTGAGCACTTGCCTGATCAGTGTGAAGGGAGGGAAGGCATATACGTCGAGATTGTCCCACCTGTGTTGAAAGGAGTCTTCCAATGCCGCCTTTGGGTCTGGGACAGGAGAACAGAATACGAGGAGTTGTGCGTTCAGTCTGGTCGCGAAGAGGTCCATCACCGGCGAACCCCACTTTTGGATGATGAGACTTCCTACCTCTGGATGAAGGGACCATTCGGTCCCTACCACCTGGCCCATTCAGCTGAGTCCGTCGGCTAGGACATTCCTCTTTCCCGGAATGAATCTTGCTGTTATTACGACTTGTTCCGACTCAGCCCAATCCAGAATCTCCAACGTGAAATCACACAACTCCTTCGATTTTAAACCGCCTTGCTTCTTCATGTAGGCTACAACTGTGGTGTTATCGCACATTAACGCCACTGTGTTTCCCCTTAGAAGACCGACGAACTGAAGGCACGCTTTCTGAACGGGCTTCATCTCCAGGACGTTGATATGCTGCGTCCTTTCCACCTCCATCCAAGAGCCCCTTGCTGACTTCCCGAGAAGGTGAGCTCCCCATCCTTCTTTGGAGGCGTCCGTGAAGAGGAGCATCTCCGGGGGCTCCGCTGCGAAGGGCATCCCCTTGAGGGTGTTTGCTCGGTATCTCCACCACTCCAAGGATCGCCTCGTCCCTGGAAGAACAGGAATTATTTCGTAGGGCGAGCCTACCTGGTTCCAGAGACCCTTCAGGTTCCATTGGATGGCCCTGAGTTTCATCCTCCCTTGGGGAACCAGCTTCTCCAATGAAACTAGATGGCCTATCAATCTCTGCCAACCCTTCGCTCTCCTGGGCTGGCCTGATAGGAAGGGACGGAGAATCTGGTCCAGGTTGTTCAGCCTTTCCCCTGATGGGAAGACTCTCACTAGTCGGGAGTCTAGAACCATCCCAAGTACGTCATCCTGATGGAGGGAGACAGGTGCGACTTCTCCAGGTTGATGGTGATACCCAGAACCTTGCAGAATTGCAGTAGCTTCGCGCTTTGTTCCTACAAAACTGCCTCTGAGGAAGAAAGGAGTAACCAGTCGTCCAGGTAGCGAATCAGATGAATTCCCCGTTCGTGAGCCCATACGGAGACAGTCATGAAGATTCTCGTGAAAATTTGGGGCGCTGTCGACAGGCCGAAGCAAAGAGTCTTGAATTGCAAGACCTGGGTATCCCACTTCACCCGAAGGTACTTTCTGCTGGAGGGGTGAATGGGGATCTGGAAATAGGCGTCCTTGAGATCTATGGAAATCATGAAGTCTCCTTCCCTCAAGGACTCCAGGACCGACTTCGGGGTGTCCATCTTGAAGCTGGTCTTGCACACAAACTTGTTGAGGGCTGACAGATCTATGACTGGTCTCCAACCTCCCGTCGCTTTCTCCACCAGGAAGAGGCGGCTGTAGAAACCTGGACCCGGTTGTAGCACCGTTTCCATTGCCCCTTTCGTTAACATAGTGGAGACTTCTTCTTGTAAGGCCTCCCTCTTCAAGGGGTCCCTGGGGGCTAACCACTCCGCCTGACTTGCTGGGATAAGAGGTGGAGGATCTGCCAGGAACGGAAGCCTGTACCCCCCTTTTAACACTGTTACCGTCCAGGGTTCTGCTCCGTGATTCTTCCATGCTTGCCAAAATTGTTTGAGGCATCCCCCTACCTGAGGCTTGGGCAGGAGTGGGGGGCCTCTCACCCTACCTCCTTCTGGAGGAGCGACCTGACCGTCCTCTCCTGGAAGCTGAGTGGGCTGTTCTATAGGAGGCTGGGGCTGTGGGATCGCCCCTGCGGGAGGGCTGCGAAGGCTGAGACCACAGGGACGCCGGGGCCTCTCTCCTCACCTGGTTGGGGGGCTCGAGACATCGACGGTCCATCCGGAGGAGGCCTTCTGTAAGTGGGCCTCCTCATGGTATGAGGTCTGGGAGTGTTCACTTCCTTCCGTTTCAGAGGTTTCTCAACCACTTCTTCTGTCTGTTTCAGGGGAAAGAGTCCGTCACCCCACACAGGAAGGTTCCTCAAAGTCCTTGCCTCCCTGTCCGGCATACGCCTGGACAATCTATTTAAGACTGTGTCCCTTCGTCGCAGAACCCAGTTGGCGGATAACGCTAGGGACTGAAAAGTTAGGAACTTCAAGGCCCGCCCTCCGGAGCTGATAAGTTCCTTCAACAGTGCTTGGTTGGACGGAACTGCAGAGTCGGCGGAAGCCTGGATGCCTACTAGTGTCGAGGCCCACCAGTCTAACCAAAAGGCGACGTTAATAAGATCTTTAGACATCTCCTCCATCATCGTCGCCTCCGATGGAGAAAAACAGATAGGTGCTGAAGAAGCTCTGTCCTCCGAAGCTCCCTGACCTAAAACTTCCAAGGAGTCTTCCAATTTGCTGGCTCCTTGTGGCTGTCCTTCCATCCAATAGTATTTACTTTGGGACTTCAACCCCTAGGAGTAACTTGGAGGAACCCTGAACTTTGGAACCTTCAGAGTTTCGTGCCACAACCTTGTCTATGTGAGCACGGCCAAGCCTCACATCTCTGGCCACAGGTAGGGTTAAGGAGGGCTTCTGTTGACCGGTCTCCTCCATCAGTCTATTAAGGCTAGACCGCCAGGCATCCTCGTCGGAAGGAAGTGGTTCCTCAATCCTGTGGTGATGGCGAATCAGACCAATAACCCTCCTATAAGCGGAGTCCTCCGCTGGCGCGGCTTCAGTGTCGCCGTCCGCGCCCTCCGTCCGAGGTTGAGGAACCGTACTGACGGGGGCCTCCGCACGAGGTTGTGGTCTGAGGATGGGCATTGCGGAGGGCGCGGGAACCTCCGTCCTCCGTTTGCCTTTCTTTAAGGGGGGCGAGGCTTCCGTGGGTTTGCCCGACGGAGAAAGCCGTCCCTCTTTATCGCTCGGCTGAGCTAACTCGACAAGACTGCCCGTCCGAAAAGGCGACTCCCTCCACTGGGCGGGTAGAGAAGCCTGTTTCGAGGCCTTACGCCTGTCCGAAGAGCCCCTTGGGTCTTTGTGAGGGTCAACTCTATGGCTGGTGGAGGCCCTTCTAGGAGGACTATCTCCGGGAAGCCAACCCGCAGTGCTCGGGAGACTAGTAAAGTCCGCGAGCTTACTGCGGGGAATGAGGACCCATTGCTCCTTCGGTGAACTGCTCTTCCTGGTTTTCTTCCTCGGGGACCTTGACCGCTTCCTCCCATGCCGTGACCTAGAGCGGGACCTCGAGGGGGAGTGCCGTCTCCTGGATCTGTGTCCCTCCTTCGACGGTGTCTTCTCCGCGCCTCATCCTCCGACGACAACGATGAGCCTACCTCCGAGGACTCTGACGACTCCTCGTTACAGATCCGAGAGGCGGGCACGTCCGTTTTCTGGGTTCCAGATGTCAAAGGCTGAAGGAAGACGTCGGGAACCGCCTATAGAGGGGCTGGGAGAGAGATCGGACGATTAACATTCTGGAACCAGGACCCAAGGCCGTCCTCCCCCCTCAAAGGGGACCTACAGGGAGTTCTCGGGGGCCCCCATCCGAGGGGATCTTCCAACGGCGAATCTTCTTTTCCTGGGGCTACTTCAGCTGTGGAGGCGCCTGAAACATAAATCCAAGAAGCTGGTGAAGATACAGGGACATCTTTATTCCACATAGGGTCGTCCGAAGAGACGTGCCCCCCAAGCACAAGGGCATCGTCTTACGGACCCACACTAATTAAACTTTCAGGTGCCCCCCATTGCCTGTAAAGGATCAGCAACCCCAGAATCCCAAAGACACGACTCCTGGGGAAGAACCATTGGTTTCTTCTCCGCAACGGACTTACCTCGTCCCCTACTCTGGGTAGGGGATGAAGAAGGGACCCTGTCAGACTTCTCTCCTGTAGACGTCGCGGGCGAAGAAATACTGGTCTTCCTGGGCAAGCGTTTGGATGGCTTCTCCTTCGTTCCAAACCGCACCCACTGCACTTCAGTCCACGACACACACTCCGGACACATGTCCGAAGGAGAGCAAACTCTACCCCTGCACGAAGAGCAAAGGGAGTGCGGGTCCACCTAAGACTTAGACAAGAACGCACCACACGACTTTCCAGCCTTAGGCCCAGGACAACGGCGGTGATGCTCCATACCGCACTAGCACAATACCGCAAGACACAGGAATGCAGCGGGAAAGGATAATAAGGGCAAGAGAACACTTTAAAAACACAAGGGAAAGCACAAGGGAAAACAAGTGGACACACGAGAGCACAAGGGAAAGTATAGCGGGCCACGTGGGACACACGAGTCGAGGACACAAAGGGTCGCACTGAGGCAAGAAGAGCGTCGAGATGATATCACGACGCGACCAGAGAACTTACTGGGGGTCGAGACCCAAGCTAACACACGACTTTGCTCGGGAATAGCCTCAGGGTACATATCCTTCCGCCTGGGATAGTCCTCACAGAAAACGGAAGTAGGGTAAACTACACAAAACTCTGGTCGGTTGAGAGGAGATTCCAGGTACCTCCTAAGAAAGTAGTTCGAGGTAAGTCTCTGTGTTGGAACAAATAACGATACAAGTAATTGTGAAAACAAAAAACCATTGTCAAGAGTATTACGTATCGTAGATTGACTGCATTGCATCATTTTTTGTGCCATTGAATACTAGCACTTTAAACTATTTCACATTAGATCATAATAGACCTGCCCGTTGCGAGAGATTATACTCTTTTGCCAAGGGCCAGAAAGAAAATACAATAGGATATATGAATAATATTAGTATTCTCAAAAGCAAAATATACTAATAGGACAAATATATACTTGAAAATAATATATTTCCCAACGTTATAAACATACTTATGCCTAGTAAGTTAATATTTTAAAAATTTCTTGCAAGAAAAGAAAATATTTTACATAATGCAAGTCATACTAAGAAGATTACGTCACAGGATTGTAACGTCATCACGATGGCGGACTGAATTCCTTCAAGGTAATCAGATCTCGCTCTGCTAAGAGTTTACGTCACAAAATAGT
Source organism: Palaemon carinicauda (assembly GCF_036898095.1). Taxonomy (NCBI): domain Eukaryota; kingdom Metazoa; phylum Arthropoda; class Malacostraca; order Decapoda; family Palaemonidae; genus Palaemon; species Palaemon carinicauda. The sequence goes on from NC_090730.1 coordinate 27,566,923, forward strand.
GACGTCACAATGTTTTAATGTTTAAATGTTTTTCCTTCCATTATAACTTTAAGAATTGTTCATTAGTTAATAAAGTAGGGGGAAAATTCTTTGATCCCTCAAAGTACGAACATAGAAAGAAAACAAATACATACATGCTCCCTGCTAAATACAGTGCGGGAAGTAAGAACAGCTCGAAAGCCAGTCTAGCCCTACACACAAAGTTTAACAACAGATGAGCCATCTTGAAAATCAAGTTAAATTAAACTGTCCAAGTTGGACCAGCAAAAAACTATCCTATTCAATATCTTCGATAGTTGAAAGGCAGCGAAAGCCATTAACAATAATAAGACAAAAGGTACTTCACCAAATTGTAGAAGAAAGTAATATATCTGCGAAACGAATTCCCGAGGTGTTGACTTGATCAACGACAGAGAATTTCTGAAGAATGTTGGGGATGGTTTTGATAACCTATGAGAGATGGCACTCATGTATGATCACCTACTGTCATGGCGGCGATTGCCGCGGAATTGAATTTTCTGTCGTGCCGCGTCGAAACGCGGGATTTAAGCTATATATATATGTAACTACCAGGGAAGTTACATATTTAAAATTGAGCTTTGTAGGAAAATCTTCTATTTTTTCTTTTACATCAGGTAATCGAACCTGTTTCTTCCGGAGAGAGAATATCAATGAACTTCATAAAGATTTAAATAATTTCTAAATCTATATCTCTTGGCATCTACAAGGGTATTGAGAATCAAGAGGTTCACTATTTTCTGTTATTATTCAGTTTTTTATTTGCACAGTACCTTTGATTTAAAGTTACTCAGTATGAAGGAGTTCCTCATGGGTTGGGAATTCTCAAACTTTAATTTCTAATTAGGCTCAAGGAAACCAGAGGAAACAGGTGAAAATAAGATCTAAATAGCAGCTCTGCTTGAGTCCACAGGGAGTTTGCAAAGAATAGTTAGTAGTGGTTCTAGCATATATCATATTGGTCATACTGCTATCAGTACCCATTGAAGCAGAAAACATTGAGAAGAGGAATATTCTTCTTAATTTTAGTTACAGTTATCAAGGAAGTCAGCAGTAAACAAGTAGATTTTTCCCATCTATATTAGATACAGTATAACAAATTACAGATCACAAGAATAAAGTACAGTATAACATATATTATAAGTCCTTCCAGGGATGGATTTAAAATATAAAAATCTATCAATTTTCCAGAGGACCACTCTATTAACAAGCATTGTTACCAATAAAGGAAACATTACATTAGAACAAGGAAAAAAAGCAATGCAGGGTCGAATAAAAATGTTCAGCAAAATATCTAAATGATGGTTACATGAGAGAATGTAAAAATTTTAGGTACAGTAAAAACGACTATATCATCATGATATTCTGTTGTCTTTAACTGAAACTTGTAATACGCAACTACTTAATAAAAACAGATTCGTGATATCGAAGAGCAAATGACTCTTAAGCTAAATGTCTTTTTAAAAACTTGCCTCCTATGCAAAATATAATCCATTAATACAATGATGTATAGTAATTACATTACTTCTATAATTCAAAATTTAGCAAAAATATACTTACTAAAAAACTCCATACCTCCAGATATTCCAGCAAGATAAAAATTCTTTAAGTGTTTAACTCTATCATTTTACAATTTTCCCATAATTCTGACAAAACAAAAATTATGCTTGTTAAAAAGTACTTCACAGCTTCCATTTTGCTCTGACAGATCATAAAATCTATATTTAAATCTTTATTACATAAAACTATCATGCTTAAATTCCTAAGAGACAGAAAATTGCCAAAGAATGGGGGAATAACTCATGAAAATGAAACTGTTAAAGAATTAGAGAACAACCAAAGCAGCTCATCCACACCATAATTTTTACAATTTCCCAGTACAGCACAAAACAGTACTACATAACATTGTAGCACCTGTAAACTTGGTAATTCTGAAATACTGTATGCAGTAGTATACAATGCAGTTTAATATTTCTTTTGTTTAAAAAATGCATTCCAGTAAATATTCCAAATTCAGTCATATAAGAATATAAAATACCAATAAAGCACTAAATATAAGCAGCTTGGTAAAAGAGTAGAGCTATTTAAAAATTCACATGTACAATCCATTAGTGATTAGCATAAAATTACAAGGATATTCTCTTCTTTGCTTATAATAACTTTATCATTCCTTGGTTACATGCTATTATGTTTGACACCGAGTTGTTATTAAAATAAGAATACTGCATACAACAAGAAATACATAAATACAGATGAAGGAATTCACAAGGCTGACTTGCACAGTGTTGAGAAGGATCACTGAACAAAGATGTACTGTAGAATTTAAATTTACATGTTTTTCTGAACCTGAAAACCTGAATGTTCAACCACCACATTTCAAATGAAACTAACTAATCCAAAACATATTGTAAACATTCCAATACTAAAAAGGAAAGATTACTCAAGAAAAAACAGGAAATATAAAAATACCGTACACTGTATATGCCTGATATATGGAATGCTAACTTTAGTTAAGAAACTTTAGAAAATCTAAATAGAACAAGTCAAAATGGAAAAGAAAGTCAAAATGAAAACTAACAATTAGCTATGATAGACTATACAAAGGGCAATACCACAAAAAGATTGTCAATTTTAGTGGAAAAGTATTTTCATATTCAAAATAAACATTTTAAAGATACCACCTTCATTTTGACTGTTACTACTAAACAGGCATCTTAGCTAAGCTGCTCTATATATGAAAGATTGTCTATTATCTCATGTGGCTATAAAAGAATTATCCAATATTTAATTACATTAAGTTGTAATGACATTACTTTTCTGGTGACAACATCCTTCTACCCTTATATAACTTTTGCAATGTTAATCATAAAAGTTATGACTTCAAAATGGAAATTTCTTCAGATGAGCTTTGGAGCTCCTGAATTATATAAAACTTAAAGGAAGTAAAAAGGAAAGCCAAATACTATTCCTAATTCATCAATTACGGTACCATCGATAATTATACAGGGTGGAATGAGAAGATTTATCTCTACAGGTTGCTATGATGATATACAAAATAAAGTAATTAAATATTGGTAATAATTACTTGACTATATAAAATATTGTTAAAATATTTCATCATGTAAACAGAAAAAGGGCAAAATCTTTCTAACAGAATGCATACAACCTAATCAGTTTTCTTATCCCCTTCTATTTCCTCAGAAATATTTTCTTTCTTGGTAGCAAAAGGACACGACATTCCACCATCCGATTTAACAGTTCCATTTGCTGCTGGACAGCCATTTGATGCATTGCTTTCTTCACTCTTTTTATCTTGAACACCAGCCACTTTTTTAAATGGGTTCCAAAATTTCAGGACGAATGGCTGAAGGAAACGATGCCATATAAAGAGCAGGACTGGAACTACAATGCAGGGAATGCACACCATCCTTGCTGGTAAGTGAAGTGGCGAGTCTGCAGAAATAACAGCATTGAACCCTCGTTAAAATCGGATGGATCCACACGAAAATGTAGAAACATGGAAATAACAAGCTCAAAAGAAAAATGATATTGGAAACTAAATCAACAAGCTCAAAAGAAAATTATATTGGAAACTAAATCTTTAAGTAAAAAAAAAAAATCAGAAATCACAATCTATAATTTTACACATATTAGACCTATCAGACAATATTGTACAGTACACTTGAAAGATTTATCAGAGTATCTACTAGATGTACAGTACATACAGTTCAGTATATTGATGTACCTCTTAGATGCCTAAAAGGAGATGAAACAAAGAGTACAGTGCTGTTCCCAAAAACCAATCGTAACATTAAGTTTAAATGAAAAATAATCTTGAAAAGTAATTTGCTTTCTTTCTAGCTCTACAAACGAGTCCTTTAGAATAGGGCTCTTTTCAGCGGTGATGGAATGCCCATTGAATCTATATCTAAAAAGTTGGTTGACAAAAGGTGGTACAGTACATTGGGGGAATCCCCACCAACAGGCCTATCACAAAACAGCCACTTTTGTCCTTAGTCCTGGGACTAAGAGGGGTGGATGCGGGGAGAAATTTAACAACAGCCATTGGTGGGAGCAAGTTCCATTAAACCAAACTGGAAGTTTTTCTTCTTCCCTGGACATGTCATCCTTCCTAGTACAGAAGGAGGAAAGAGACTCCAAAAAGTCTCCCAACAGCTAATCATAAAGATGTTAAAGCTGTTCATACAGGCTTAAAAGGAAGCTAGTACTGTAGGAGGACCAGGAACCCCAACCTCCCCGGGCATCAGCAATTTCAAACCAGTAACATCAAGACAAATTTGGTAAGACATTGACCCATTATCCTCATTGCCAGGAGGCTGGAAGAGTTGCTTCTTAGCAGATACAATCTGGAAGAAAGGTGCTTAGTCACGTAACTAAACAGCCTCAGACATCTGACCAGCATGTTACGATTACGGCTGCTGTATCCCTTCGAGAGAGAGAAACAAGAAATAAGTAGAGGAGCCAGTCACTTTACCTCTCCTCAAGATTCAGCCAAACAAGTACTGTAACCTTAAATGGGATGAATACTAAATCACTTGAGGGAGCTGGAAATGCTATGCATCTACTCAACAGACACTGCAAAACCCAAGGAAAGAGGTCCAGGAGTCTATGGACATCTATAAGGTACAGAGAGACAAGGTAATCTGACACCATTTCCAAGTATACCAGCAGGTAAACAGGAAGCCTACCGACAAAGATAGACTTGCAAGTTCTCACTTGAGATGACAGAGGCACCCACTGACCAAAGTCGGCCTTTGTAAGTAACCAGCCTCACCAACCCAGAAGGAACAGTCAAGACACTTCCTTCCTTCTTGTTCTTGCCGGGGCTAATGAGAAAGCTGTAACATTCACACGCAGTGTTGAGTTCAAGTAGCAGTTTAGTGTCCTGATGTGACACCAACAATTTTGTGTCAATTTACACAAGAGATAAGATCAAGGTCTCAAACTGGTGTTCAATACCGACTGGTAATGGGGTTTTGTTCACACAATCTGTGAGATGACAAAAGCAACATCTCAAACCCTAGAAATAATAACCTCCTTAGGTTACCAGCAGATGCATGCACCACTGTCATGAGAATTAGGACCATCCCACAACAGGGCCTAACTCTCAGGATAGGCAACACTACTCAAGCTCCCTTCGATTATGGACCAAGTACCCAAGAGGAGGGATCCATAAAATACAATAAATCCTTTTCTTCTCCAATTCTCTCGGCTAAGCAGAGAAGAAACAGTCTTGAAGGAAACTCGCTATGATGCCCTCGTCAGGTTAGTAGGTGTGTGCGTCCATGTCCTGAGGATAAGAACGATCCCACCACTTACGGGAAATATTGCTCTCAGCTTCCCCTGAGCAGGAGAGATCCAATCTCTACTGAGGTGCTTCTTAGTCAGACACAGACAGTGATCTGATTAAAAGTGCATGTCTCTCAGGACCTACCAAAGAGCTGGCAGAACAAAATAAGATTCAACTTGGGGCCAACCCAGTGCAACCCACAGAAGGCACCACGGAGGTGTACGAACAAATTCCACCCTGCCTGGACAATATGGGTACTATCACAGAAGAAAAAGTAAAGTTAGGTAAACTAAAGAAAACAAACAATGACAGGACAAATGCAGGCAAAAAACTGTTAATATGTGAACTCGAAGCTCTGAATTGCTCAATCCGCAACAGCCAGGTTTTGCTGATCGATCATATTGTTGAATCATATTTTCCCACAGGGCTGGAGGTGGAGATGAGGCAGCAGCAGAAATGCAAACCATTGCAGAACTGGGACGGCCACCCCTTCCTAAACCCAAGTGGACACCCATGGTACCTCATCCGGGTTCTGCCACACATGAGGAGAAAATACGGCCAAGAATCAGAGTCTTAGTAGAGATCGAGAGTACTATCCCGTCGTCTGAGTTCGATCCTGGCCTTATCAACAGTCATTACAAAATGTAGATTTTTCAATAACTTTCTAAAACTCTGCTGTGTCTCTCTCCATTGCCAGACCCTAGAACTTTGTAACTTTGAAGTACCATTACGGAGTGCTTAGAAGACTCTGCAATTTGAATTCTGCTTTGTAATTTGTGACTTTAACATTTTCAAGATAATTCAACACTACTGTAACTGATCATTTATCTCCTCAATAAGCTTGTGAATTACTTTTTGTTAAATACACAAACTGTAGAAAAAGATATAGAGTAACATCTGTTATTATCCTCGTTTCCTATATTTCTATATCTTAAGCCAGAATTACCCCATGACCCATGTGACAGTACTCTATTTCTGGAGAGACAGTTACCTGCTAATGGTATGTCAGACATATTCGGCACACAGGTCTCACAACCCAACTGACCCAGTCCTGGAAATTCTGGTCACCAGGTGCACCACTCACTCTTGGAGGAGGAGGAGGGTGGCTTTAAAGGCGGTATATACCCTACCCTCACCTGGCCTAGAGCATTGATGATTGGTGTGAATGGCACCGCTCACTTGCAACTGGTGACACATTGGTAGCTGTCTCATTAGGCTCACATTCTGGTTGACAAATCAAGAAGGAATTGGTGAATGAGTGAGCTACGTTACTCTCTCCCGACAGAGGAGAGTGGCTCTGAAGGGAAAGGACGCTTCTCTTATTCACAATAGGAACTGGGAAAGTAGGCAAAATATCTGACCTTTGCCTGGCTGTGTTGGGTCCCAGCTAAAACTGTTTAGCTGTATTCAATCTAAGAAGACCATCATATCGGGCTCCCAACGTTTCGCCCAACTCCAAAAGTAATGGTCAAAAGATGAGAATTGATATTGCCTCCGAAAGAGGGAGAGAAACTTTTCAAGTTAGGGTGTTCCTCCTATGTCAAGACAGGAATGAGGAAGGTAGAAGCAATGTTCACCCTACCATGGCCTGTGGATCCAACTGATCGAGGCCTAAGGTAACAGCCAGCAGGTGAAAATTGTCTCCCCTCCCATAGGAGAAGACTGCATGTGAGAAATGCCTTCTAAAAAGTATCTGGAAAAGAGAAAAGAAGGGGGAAGGAGGGGTTGGTTGAGGAGTAAGAAGCGAGTTGGTAGCGGAGTAAGATGAAAGAGCAAAATCTCTCTTCACCCCTTGCCAACAGTTCTTAGTTCTGTACAAGGAAAAATTCCCAGTTGAACAGCATTCTCTGGTATTCGTCCTTTGCTTGGACATGAGATCAAACTCTCCTCAATCACAATCCTCAGATCAAATTAAGAGTGAATAATCGTCTACACCTCGTCCTGCATGCACTACAAGTCACTAAAGTCACCAAAAGTATGAGGTCTTCCTCTCTGAATTATGAAGCAACTTATTTAACACAGCCTGATAAGTACTGGTTCTGGCAACTCGTGCTCCATTTTTGTGATGACTTATGGAATGCCGCCAGGAGAGGACTGGAAAAGGACATATAAGACTTTCAGCACAAAAAACTAAAATTCTTCTACATCTGTTATACGTCCAAAAATGTAACTTGAAAGATATATAAGGAACAGATGTAGATGGAAGATGGGGGGGGGGATGTCCAAGTAAAGGCATCCCCTACTGACAGCAGGGGTCATAGCTCTGCCTTGCTACCCCTCTTTCTTCTTCCCCCTAACACCCCTCCTGGACTGAGCTTGAGAGGGGCCTAAAATGGGCGGAGCAGGGTCTATTCCCTTCCGTGGGAAAAAAAGCAGTTGGTGGTCACTGCCGAGACTTGAAGAAGGATGGGGACCTTCCTCAAACCTACCCCCAAATGGCATGGCAGCTTAGGAAGAATTGGTTATAGTTTCCCTTGTAAAACCAGAGCCCTTGAGGGATACTGCACAGTGTATAAAGGAATCCTGAAACAGCATACCCTTCCACCACTACCTAAACTCCACCCTCCGGTGAGATAGAGAAGGAGTCCAGCACCTATCTGATCTTCGAATAAGCATGCTTGTGCCCAAAAGGTGCTACTGTGACTAATCATCAATCAGTGGACTGTACCTCAAGGCTAGAGATTATGTACTTGTCAATCCATTCTGGATTTTTTTGATCTCCCTCAAATAAGAATGCTTCAATTTGAACGGATCCAGCCGGCAGATAAAAGATTGAGCAGTATACAATCTCTGGCAAGTGAGAAAAAGACCAGTACAGTGTACCCTCCGTCTGGTGAATGGTTGTGGTCATGTGGTCAAACCCAGCTCAGTGCTCAGTAGCCTAAAGTTGAAATATGTTATTGAAAGGCTTGGCACAGTCCAGAGGACCAGTATTAAACAGTGGTATTACTCCTTTCAAAAGTAGCAAAGTACTTCATGAAAGAAAAGACTGAAGAGTGACCACGTACTATTGCACATGTTGAACGTGGTGGAGAGTAAGCCATGGTTATAGTGAACCCTGAGTGCCATCTTCTCAATTAAGGGTACCAAAATACCACTAACAGAGATGGGAGCAGCACATCCCACTCCAAAGTAAAAAAGATGAAAGAGCATGCTCAAGATCCTCCAACACCTGGCCAATGGAAAAGAGTGTATGGAGGCATGCATCTCCAGCCAGCCGTGGCTACTGGGGTCACAGCATAAGACCATGGTCATACATAGTCCAGAATCCATCCACATTCCAACAGAACTTTTTACAAATGGTCTTCTTGGACTTCTTTAACTTCCTCTTCTGAGAACAATAGCTTCACATTAAAACGTACCCTTAACCTCAATTGCCTAGAAGTTGGTGTTCAGTCCAGAAGGACTAATTATATGACCTGATACCGGTGCAAACGGGTCGCTGCTGCTGCACCTCTCTCATCTTCCTGACTAACCCTAAAGGTGCGGGTGGGTATTAAACTCCATGGCGGTTCGAAGGTGAACAGTTCTAGCTGTTACCCCAAGCTCATAATTACTAACCAACCCTACAAATACAGATTGGTGTTTGAGCTCATCATCTATGCTCAGCAACACAATGAGTAGCATAAAAGATGCCCATATAACGTTTCCATTGTGTGCTGAAGATCAGTCTTGAGGACGGGAGGGCCATAACCCGAAAGTAGTTCGAGGTAAGTATCGTTAGGAAAAATAGAAATTACTTAAAATTTCTGATTTGTTTCGACAAGAGATACTTACCTCGAACTACATTCTCAGGAGACTCAGACTTAGGAGGCAGGGGTGAACTGGGACCAGGACCACCCTGACCTCAGGGGCAAGAAGACCCATGGCAGACGGATGGGCCCACCTGGGGGGATGAGAATCACATACCACACATTAATAAAACACCCAACAGCCAATTGATAACTCACCTATTCAATCCCACATTTGTTCCTCCCGCTCCGAGGGCATAAGGAACGCAGGGGGGGAATAGGTAGGGGGGGGTTTCAGGAAGGATAGGGAGGACGTGTGTGCATCACTAATCCTATCACGACGGAACCTCGAAGGAACTTCACACCTGCTGAAGACCTGCCACCACAGGACCTAACGAGAAGGTATCTAACATCTTCCTCGTAATGTCCTTCAAGTAATGGGCTGTAAAAGTAGACTGCCTCTTCCAGACCCCAGCCTCTAAGATCTGAGAAACTGTCATGTTCTTGGAGAAGGCCAAGGAGGTACCCAAGCCCCTAATGTCATGAGGCTTACGTGCTTGAGGGGAGGCACTCCGGAAGTCTCATAAGCCACCCTAATGACCTCTCGTGACCAAAAGGAGACCATATTCCTCGATACTGCCTTCTTGACCAGGCCCGTAGAGATGGAGGAGGAGGAGAGACCCGGAAGGTACCTGGCCATTCTACCCAAGTACTTCCTGACTGCTCTTAACGGACATAGGAGCAAGTCTTCTGAGTCCCCCGAGGAGGCTATCGCTGGAACACAGAACTCCTCCAACCTTGAATCCACCACCTGCGTCTTCGCCACGAAGAACGGAGAGAATCTAAACAAGACGTCCTTCCACCCTTTGGAGTGGGAGACCTCGCTGGAGAGTCCACGCAGTTCACTCACCCTCTTGGAGGATGCCAACGCCAACAGGAAGACTGTCTTCAACGTGACCTCCCTGTCCAAGATATCCTTCAGGGGCTCGAACGGGGGTCTCTTCAAGGAGTCCAGGACCCTGGCGACATCCCAAGTGGGGACCCTGGAGGCTTGCCGGGGGGGGGGGGGGGAGGGCACGACTGCTCGAAGTTGCGGATCAGCATGGATAACTGATCCGAGGCCTTTAAGTGCAGGCCCTTCAGCTTGAAGACCTGCCCAAGGCCAGCCCTAACTCCTTTGACCGCTGGTACCGAGACCTTCTTCTCCACCCTAAGGAAGATTAGGTAGTATGCAATCAGGGGGATGGATGCCTCAAGTGGCTTCACTCCCTTACTCTTACACCATTTGCAAAAGGTAGCCGACTTGGCCTGATACACTGCAGCTGAGGACTTTCGCACATAACCCACAATGTAGGAGGCCGCTGAACCCAAGAAACCATCCCTCTTCAGCAGGCACTCGATAGTCGCCATGCATGAAGGGGGAGCCCCTGCGGCATTTTGTGAAACTTTAGGAAGTGTGATTGACACAGGAGGTCTTGTCTTAGAGGAAGAGGCCAAGGGGGATATGACGCTAGAGCCTGAAGGTCCATGGACCACTCCCTCTTGGGCCACCAAAGAGCCACGAGGGTTATCTTCGTGCCCCTGAACCAGAGGAGCCTGTTTAATACCCTCCTGAGGACTCTGAAGGGTGGGAAGGCGTAGATGTCCATATTGTCCCAGGAGTGCTGAAACGAGTCTTCCATCTTGGCCCCTGGGTCTGGTACTGGGGAGCAGTAGACCGGAAGCTTCGCGGTCAGTTTCGGCGCGACAGGTCTATCACATGGGAACCCCACCTCTCCAGGACTTCCCTGGCCACCTGAAGGTTCAGGGACCATTCGGCGCTTAGGACATGGCCCTTCCTGCTGAGACCATCCGCTATGACGTTTCGTTTTCCCGGAATGAACCGCGTCGTGAGGTCTATGTGTCTCCTCTCGGCCCATTCCAGGATATTTTCTGTTATGAGGCAGAGCTCCAAGGAGTGAAGGCCTCCCTGTTTCTTGACATACGCCACTACTGTGGCGTTGTTGCACAACAGGGCTACCGTCCTGTCCTCTAGCTCCCCTTCGAAGATTAACAGGGCCCTCTGAATGACCAAGATCCCCAGGACGTTGATGTGGAGAGCTCTCTCTGCCTTTGACCACTGGGGGTGGGGGGGGGGGATTCCATCAGCAGGGTGCCCCACCTGGAGTTCTCCAGCAGGGGCAACCACTGTAGGGCCACCCTCCCTTTGGAAGACAGCGGGACCACCTGAGTGGGGGAACCGGTCTAGCACCAGTGATCTTTTAGATTCCACTCAGTTTGATCCTGCCTTGAGGGACCAGTTTCTCTAGGGAGGCCAGGTGACCCAGTAGCCTCTGCCAGTCCTTGGCCCTCATAGGGAGGCCCTGGATGAGTGGCCTGGAAAACTCTCTGAGGTTCCTGATGCGCTCCTCGAAGGGGAAGGCCTTCGTCAAGGTCGTATCCAGCTCCTTCCCCAAGTATACCATCCTAACTGGTGTCAGCTGGGATTTCTCCATATTTACCACAGTACCCAGTTCCCCGCAGAAGGCTAACAGAACGTCCCGTTGCTGCTCCAAGAGACCATTTGGCGCTGAAAGCAGCAACCAATCGTCTAGGTAACGTAGGAGTCGGAAGTTGCCCTTGTACGCCTACTCTGACACCAGGGAGAACACTCTTGTGCAAACCTGCGGGGCCGTGGATAGGCAGAAGCCTAAGGTGATGAACCGGTAAGCTACCGCTGGAGAGTTATGGGGTCTTTTGACTGGCAAGACAGTACTACATTGGATCCTTATCTCTAGTTTCCTTCTCTCCAGTTACAGTTCATTTTCCCTTTGCCTACACACACACTGAATAGTCTGGCCTATTCTTTACATATTCTCCTCTGTCCGCATACACCTGACAACACAGATTACCAAACAATTCTTCTTCACTCAAGGGGTTACTGCACTGGTAAGGGTAGAAGAGACTCTTTAGCTATGGTAAGCAGCTCTTTAGGAGAAGGACACTCCAAAATCAAACCATTGCTCTCTAGTTTGGGTAGTGCCACAACCTCTGTACCATGGTCTTCCACTGTCTTGGGTTAGAGTTCTCTTGCTTGAGGGTACACTCGAGCATACTCTCCTATCTTATTTCTCTTCTTCTTGTTTTATTAAAGTTTTTATAGTTTACATAGGAGATATTTATTGTTGTTACTCTTCTTGAAATATTTATTTTCCTTTCCTAACTGAGCTATTTTCCCTTTCCCTATTAGAGCCCCTGGGCTTATAACATTCTGCTTTTCCAACTAGGGTTGTAGCTTAGCAAGTAATAATAATAATAATAATAATAATAATAATAATAATAATAATAATACCTGTCCCCACTTCAGCCTGAGGTACTTCCTGCTTGAGGGATGGACTGGGATCTGGAAGTAGGAGTACTTCGAGTCCAGGGGAATCATAAAGTACCCTTTCCTTATGGCCTCCAAGACTGACCTTGGAGTCTCCATTTTCAACGGGGTCTTCCTGATAGACTTGTTCAGGGCTGAGAGGTTTATCACGGGCCTCCAACCCCCCGAGGACTTCTGGACTAGGAAGAGTCTGCCGTAGAGGCCCGGAGGTTGTCCGACACCGGTTGGAGGGAGCCTTTGAGCAACATGGCGGAGATCTCCGCCTGGAGGACTTCCTTGTGGGAGTAGTCCCGGGATGCAAGGTGTCCGCCCCAGGGTCCCTTACCAGGGGAGGGGTCTCGTCCAGGAAGGGGACCCGGTAGTCTTCCTTCAGAACACGCCCTGTCCATGCGTCGGTTCCGGAATTCTCCCAACTTTGCCAATGCTTTTGGAGGCATCCCCCCACCAGTGGCGGGGATTGTGGAAGGGAGCCTCTCGCCCTACTTCCTCCTAGGGAACCGGGCTCCTCTGGCTCTCCTGGAGGAAGAGGACCTGGGCTTGAAGGGACCCGAGACTCCTTGAAGGGCCTTGAAGGAGGGCTGCTCCACCAGGTTCTCTGGAAACAGACATTCCCCTTCCACTGGGGAGTTCTTAAGCAACCTGGGGTCTCTGTCCGGGATCCTTTGAGCCAACTCAATGGCTTTGGCCCCGGACTGGAGAAGCTCTCGGAAGAGGTTCAGGCCTGCTTCGTTGGAGAGATCCTGGCTGGTGTGGAAAGTGGCCACTGCCGCAGATCACAAGTCCAACCAGGACATAGCGTGGGACAGGGACCAAGCGGAGGCTTCCATCGACAGGGTCTCCTGTAAAAAGAAGTCCTGGACTCCTTAGGCACCGTCCCCAGGGCCCTGTCCACCGTCGTGGCGAAGTCCAGATCCCGCCTCACTCAGGTTGTTCAGGTCCCAGACCCAGGATAGGACCCTCCCGAACATTGACGTGTCCTCCGGTGTTGTGTCCGGCAACACCAGATCCCCGTCGAACCTGTGGGGGGTAACCGAGGGCTCCACTCACGCGGGGAGACCCGTATTAAGGAGAGCCTCTGGGGGGGCAGGAGCCGTCATGGCATTGTCCGCCTCACTCGAACGGGGCCTCACCACGCCTGGGGAGCTCACACCCCTAGGTTCCCTCTGCGGGGTCACTGGGGGACCCTTACCGACTTTTGGCCGCACGGGGCCTGCGGCTGGGCGGGAGGCCGATGAACCGGCCGGAGAGGTCCAGGAGTTGACCCCTGCTCCTCTCTCCTCTCGGGGACCCCCATCCCACGGGCAGCCCCTGCTGCGGTGGATGGTGGGGCTCACTCATCGAACCTGCAAGGGTAGCCGAGGGCTCCACCCAAGCAGGGAGACCCGTATCGAGGAGCGCCTCTGGGGGGGAGGGGGGGTGTCATGGGCCTGGCCGCCTCACTCGAACGGGGCCTCACCATGCCTGGGGAGCTCCCACCTCTAGGCTCCCTCTGCGAGGTCACTGGGGGACCCCTACCCATTCTTGGCCGCAAGGGGCCTACCGCTGGGTGGGCAGCCAATAGACAGGCAAGAGAGCCCCGGGAGTCGACCACGAGCTACGCTCTCCTCTCGGGGGGCCCTGTCCCACGGCCAACCCCTGCTGCGGTGGGCACGGGGGAACCCCTACCGGCCTTCCTTGGTGAATGGGAACTGCCATGCCAGCAATGCCGCCTGCTCCTCCTGCGGCGCCTGTGCCACCTCCGGGACGACCTAGAACATTTTCTAGGGTACCTCAAGGATGACGGCGACTGGTTCCTCTTGCGCCCACTGCGCTTTCTCTCGCCGGAGGAGGAACTCTCCGAGGAGGTCCCGTCCGAAGATCGGTCTCCGTCGGAGGAAGAAGGAGAACGCTTGGCTCTCTTCTTATTTGTGAGGTTTATCGTCATTTTCTAGAGTACCTCGAGGATGACCGTGAACAGTTCCTTATGTCTGCACCGTCTCCTCTCGCCGGAGGAGGAACTCTCTGAGGAGGTCCCGTCCGAAGATCGATCTCCGTCGGAGGAAGAAGAAGAACGGTTGGCTCTCTTCTTTTTGCGAGGTTTGTCGTCCCGCGGCGTCACTGACCCGGCTTTCCCCACCACTGGGATTGACGACCCGACTGAGGGAGACGGCTCAGGGTGGGTGCATCGCACTCCGAGGTTTCCTTCATCCCAAGGCTGCTCGTCGTCTCTTGGGGAACATCCCGGTGTCCTGGGCACGGCCGACCAGGGCAGCGGAACAACATCGGAAGAGCCCGTCATATAACACTCACGATACGGATCGCACGTTCCCGATGACGGACCTGGAACGACACACAGAGAAGGCAGTTCAGTTTCCGGGGTTACGGCTGGAACCACTACCAAGGGGGGCACCTCCACACCACGAGTTTGGGCCACAAACTCCTCCATGGAGGAGGTACCCACAAAGACAATAATTAGGGATCCGCCACAGGGGCCTCACCCGACGGAACAGACTCACCTACGTCCCCGCCATGGACGGGGACTGGGGATGACCTAGGGGACTTCACCTGTACCGGAGTCGTTCTGGCCGAGGACGACTCTACCGACGTTTACCTAGACTTAGTACGCTTCTCCTTCTTGGCCTTCTTCTCCATTGCCAGTCGGGCCAAACAATGCATTCAGGGCAAGTAGCATCCTTCGCACACCTTGTTCCTGACACGTGGAACAAAGGGTATGAGGATCAACTTCTTCCTTAGATAAGAAAGCGCCACATGCTTTCTCCGCAGAAGGCCCAGGGCAACGACGATGAGCCTCCATCACAGGGCAACAATAAACACGCAGGGAAAGAAAAGTCACAGGAAAACACAAGGGAACACAGGGAACACGACGAGACCACGTGGGAACCACAAGGTCAGGGTCAGAGCGGGAGCTAGGTCGTGACGTGTTACTGCTATGACCGACCAGCGAGTACTGGGGACCTAAGGTCAAGATGGCGCTCGGGTCAGCGGCTGGGCATTGTGGAGGGTAGGATTTGAATAATTTTGGTCGGAGCAGAGTGGTTTTACCAGTCCTCCTAAGAAAGTAGTTCGAGGTAAGTATCTCTTGTCCGAACAAAGAGTAAACAAAGAGTAATCTTAAATTGCAAGGAACTTTTACTGAAAGCCTTGCCACGCAGCTAAAAAAAATATGAAACCCACAATTCTTACAAACTAAAGAAAGAAAAGATCTAGCAGTCGGGAGAGCTGAACAGTATGTCTGTACTCATTGCAGCCAAAGACAAAAGCGGCGTTTCTGTGACAGGCAAGTAAAAAGGGTCTAACCAACTACCATGTTAATGATTCAATGGCTACAAAAACACTACAGAAGACATAATCCTATTTTAAAGGAAGAAAGGTTTGAATAAGAATAGGAACAAACAACTTATGAATTTTTTTTCTTAAGCTTCATAAACAACCATTTTACTTTACTGTACTTATGGCTTATTGCACAAAGCTAAGAATAGATTCATCCAAAAGCATGAGAAGTCTTAAGCCCAGTACAGTAGTGGTATTGAAAAATATTACTAGTGGCCAAACTGTAGTTTAACACTGCTCTTGTGTTTTCAGACTTACGGCAGACAACTTCCTACGTAAAAGGTTAGTGGTGTTAAACCGATACTTTTTCTTTTAATTTCTATTGCGTGTGTATTCATTGTGCATTAGTGTTATACTTATATTAATTGCTATAAAGCACTGTACAGTACTGTATACAAAATCTAGTACTTTATAGAAGTAATGGAAATATAGGCTACAAGTACAGTGAACTTGAATGATGCAAGTCAACCAGCGGAAAACAGTTAAGTAATCAGCTATGAGTGTTGCCTTACCTTATTAACTTGTATTGTAATGATAGTACAAGTAATGTATATACATATATTAAAGTAATATACAGTACATTACAATACTATCACCAAGTGTTGTCAGATAGGAACGACAGCATTTTGTTGTTAAAGTATTTACATATAAGTATGGTGATGACTCGTGTTATGTGTAGTCTTACCATGAGCTACACATGTGTAGAGTTACTTTAATGTGTTCATACAATAAAACAATACTTATACAGTACTATGATGGAAATACACATAAAACCAGTATAGTGCAGTACAGTGGGTTACCTAGTGTGTTAGTTGACCGTGCGTAGGCGATGGGCAGTGAGTTGGTAGGTTATGAGTTGAATCACCCTAGGGTAGCAAGCATTTGCAAATTCTCAATTTTTGCATCTGTGTCTATTACCTAACACCTACGAAGACCAAAGGCCTACATTATATAGTAAAAGGTTTACCTGTTACTACACACTCCCCCTTGTAAGAAGTATGTGGAATGATACTTCTATACTGTATTGTATTATAGAACAGCTGCAGGCCAAGTTAGGTTTACCTGCATCAGAATAAATTCCAGATGGTAAGGTTTCTGATGCTGTTCCCAAAGAGAGACAGAGACTGAAGGGAAAGGAAAGACCAGTTATTCTTTACTTTCATTCCAGAGTTGCATGTAACCTCTGCCCTTGATCAGATGCTAATGGTTCTGTGAGAATAGCCAAGGTACTTTACCACCTGCATTGTAGGTACTACAGGCCCTAGAGAAAAAGCAGGTAATGGGCAGTAAACATTCTCTAGTGTTTCCACTCCCCTGCCTGTAGTACTTGCACCAAAGAGATTCTTTTTAAAAGCTAGCTTTGTGCTAATCCACCTGACATCATGTGCTCTACCACAAGTTCTTCCTAGAGAGGAAGGAGTGTGTGACTTCTTTACACAACATAGATATCGTATTCTTGGTCATCTTTTTATTCACCCTCCCTCTACTAACAAAAAGATGTTGCTGATGTAGTCACATTGCATGTGTACATTCAAGGCAATGTCTCAGCGCCCTTCCAAACACAAAAGCAACTGATCAGGATCATTGGTTAGTGAAAGCCAAGTGGCTAACGTGACTATCTTTTTTATCGTCTTCATCTCAAGGAGAAATATTTGATGAAGGGAATGAAGGTGGGAAAAGACACTGGTAGAAGTGGAAGAGAAAGTGAACACTGACATTGAAACACAAGCATCATCATCCAAGAAACAGTGCTAGCACTAGGTGAGCCTACAAGGAAAATAATATTCACTATCACACACAGGTAATTGTAACACTAGCTTTCGAATCTGCTAACTCCCTCCTGAGCCATAGAAACTACCATGAATCAAGAATCATACTCTCTTCACTGTCTTCCTGATCTGAGGAGCACGAACAACTCTCCAAAAGAGGGCTGATTATGGTCACCCTTTCACAAAGTTACACAACACATGGGGTTTCAAAGGTTTAGGTTAGTATAATAAAAGGTCAACACTTATCACAAAAGAATGTAAGAAAAGATCCAACAGTAAAGAGAGTGCAATAGTACGTCTCTACAGTACCCGTTGTGGCCAAAGACAAGTGGCTCTTGTGTGACAGATGGGAGGGCTGGGCTTTCCACTCGCACCAACTGTCATTAACCAACTACCTTCATTTGCAATTTGAAGGCCATTCCAGCACAATTGATGACATATCCCTATTTCAAAGGGTAAAAGATTTGTATACATGTAGGAACAAAAAGTAATTGCATTTAGAGTACAATTGGGTGCCACAAGTGTAAGTGGAAGGAAAACTGACGTCACTTTAAGTAAAAGTTAACCGAAACTAGACAATAGCTGCTCAGGATTCATGCAGCCTAAATGCAAAAATATACTAATAATACTAGTGAAGGAGCCTGTGTTGCTGTGGATGAGCTGGTTTTGCAAAAAATAAAGTTAACTATTACCTTGGAAACATACTGAATTGTAAAGGGCTGAACAAAAAAAAAAAAAGCTGCATGTTCTACATTTTTTATAGATAAGGTCTGTTTTTTTTTTTTCATGGAGACATGGGTATTCAAAAAGAAAATGGAGAACAGTAACTACAAAATATCAAAAATTTTAAGTAATTTTTATTTTTCCTAACATACTTACCGAGAATTACTTCCTTAGGAGAGTCACTTGGTGACCTCTTTCTCGACCATTTTTGGCGCCGATATCCCTCACCCCGTTCTCCATACAGGCCTACCCCCGCCGCCACAGAATGCACCCCGAGGGCAGGATTAGGTCAGGTCACTGCCTCTCTGGGCCATTCTCCTCATTCAGTCCGTCGTATAGCCCAACTTGGCAATGGAAGGATGGCACTCGGGGACGGAAGGGAGGGCCATTACCCGGAAGTAATTCTCGGTAAGTATGTTAGGAAAAATAAAAATTACTTAAAATTTTTGATTTGTTCCAACACGAATACTTACCCCGAATTACTTCCTTAGGAGACTTATACTTTAGGAGGCGGGAGTGCTATTCTGACACTTGACTAGGCACGTAGGGCCTAGAGGGCTATGGAATGCGGGGGCCTATCAGAGTACGGGAGTGAGGGTAACTGCGCCACCTTACGCTATTACCTAAGATTTTACCTCTTAAAAATTCTTGACGATTTTTTCCGGATGTAGTCGCGAAGAATGTGTTCATCGTTGGGTACAGCCTCTGGCCTTACCGCTACACAGCCCGGAGGGCGGCCATGACTGTCCCCATGGAGAACCCGTCCAAGGATTTCCTTGAATAACCCTTGAGGTAGTGGGCAGTAAAGTTTGACTGGTGCGACCAAGTACCTGTCTGTAGGATCTGCCTCACCGCCACGTTTCTCAAAGGGCAAGGGGGTGCTCAGACCCCTGATGTCATGGGTCCGGGGAGTGCCTGGCACTGCCATTTTACCCTCTTCATAGGTTCTAGCGATGCCTTGTCTCAGCCAGCAGGAACTGGTGTTCTCGGAAACTTGCTTCCTATTAACACCTGTGGAAACGAAGAGGTTCCTGATACCTGGTCGGAGTGAGAGAAGACGAATGACAAACCATGTATCTCTCCCACTCTCTTATCGGACGCCAAGGCTAGCAAGAAGACGGCCTTGAGGGTGAGATCTTTGTTCACGATATCTTTCAAGTGTTCAAAGTGGGAGTGACACATCATCTTCCGGACCTTGCCTAAGTCCCACTGGG
Source organism: Palaemon carinicauda (assembly GCF_036898095.1). NCBI lineage: Eukaryota > Metazoa > Arthropoda > Malacostraca > Decapoda > Palaemonidae > Palaemon > Palaemon carinicauda. The sequence continues at coordinate 27,586,386 of NC_090730.1, forward strand.
GCACCTTTCCCGCCTGAGGGGGGGTAAGACTGCTCGAAGCTTTTGACAAGCCTCGCTATGTGTCTCGAGGCCCCCAGGACGATGCCCTTCCGGAGGAAGACTTGGCCTAAGGCAGCCCGAACCCCTTTTTATGGCTGGGATTGACCTCTCCACTTTGTCCTTGAGAAACACCAGGAAAAACTGCCATGTCTGGGACAGAGGCCTTAAGAGGTCTAATGTACCTCTCAGCGCACCACTTCGCGACGGAGGTCCATTTTGTCTGGAAGACCGCGGGTGGCGACTTCTTAGGAATAGAGACATTCTCTTAGCCGTGGAGGAAGAATATCTTTCTTTCTTCAGGAGCAGCTCTTAGTCTTCAGTCGTGAAGACGTAGGGAGAGAGGCCTGCCGAGGAGCTTGAGAAAGTGAGGCTGGTGCAGAAGGTCTGACCTGACGGACAGAGGCCACGGCGGTTGACTCGATAGGTCTTTTAGGTCCGCGAACTACTCTCTCTGTCTAGCCACCAGGGCGCTACCAAAGTCATCTGTAGGCTTCGAGCCACCTTTATTCTGCTGAGCCCATGTCTTATCAGCGTGAAAAGGGGGAAAAAACGTACACATCCAGATTGTCCCACTTGTGCTGAAAAGAGTCTTCTAAGGAAGCTTTCGGGTCTGGTACAGGGGGGCAATAGACTGGGAGTTGGGCGTTGAGGTTGTTGCAAGGCGGTCAACCACCGGGGAACCCCAGCGTTGAATGATGAGCTTGGCTATTCCTGGGAGAAGGGACCATTTTGTCCCTACTATGTGGCCCATTCTGCTGAGGCCATCGGCCAGAACGTTTTACTTTCCGGGAAAGAACCTTGCTAACATCACCCCTTGATTCCCTATCACTCAGTCTAGATTCTCTATGGTGAGATCGCCCAACTCCTTCGATTACAAGTACCCTGCTTGTTTATGTATGCCACTACCGTGGTGTTGTCGCTCATCCACGCCACGGAGTTCCCCTTTAGCAGACTTGCGAAGTGTAGGCACGCCTTCTGGACTACTTCCAACTCCAGGACATTGTGTGGAGTTGTCTCTCCCCTTCCAACCAGGTCTCTCGTGCCGCTTCGTCGAGGGGAAGGGCTCCCCATCTCTGGTTGGAGGCGTCTGTGAACAGTAGGAACGGCTGACTAATGAGCCTGAGGTTTCATATCTTATTCTCCGAAGGGAAAAATTCTCCCCGAAAAAAGGTCTAATGTTATTCCCCAGTAGTTCATTCCGGTGGAAGGGGATAGATTTGGCTACTTCGGGTTGATTCCGTTCCCCAGATCCTTGCCAAACTGGAGGAGACTTCTCCCTTGTTCCTCCAAGAGGACCTTTGAGGCGGGAAGAAGCCACCAGCCGTCCAGGTATCTGCTAAGGCGTATGCCTCGTTCGTGCGCCCCCCCTGCGACAGCCGTGGGGACTCTCACGAACACTTTGGGCGTTGTTGACAGACCAAAGAAAAAGGGGGTCCTGAATTGCAGGAACTGGGAACCCTATTTTACCCGGAGGAACCTCCGACCCGAGGTGTGGACTTGAATCTGGAAGTATGCGTCCTTGGGGTCGATGGTATTCTACAATCTTTCTCCCTCAAAGACAGCAGGACCGAATTCTGCGTGTCCATTTAGAAGTCCGTCATCTTGACGAACCTGTTGAGAGCTGACAGATCTATAACCGGTCTCCACCCCCCGGTCGCTTTTTCTGCCAGGAATAGGTGACTGTAGACACCTGGCCCTGGGAGAAGAACTTCTTCCATGGTACCCTTCTCTAGCATGGACAACACCTCCTCTTGAAGGGCGTTCCTCTTTAACGGGTCTTTAGGATCTAGCCATCTATCCGGTTGGCCGGAAAAGGCGTGGGTGGTTCCGTTAGGAATGGAAGTCCGTAGCCCTTCTTTAGTAAGGACACTGTCCAAGGTTCCGCTCCTTGAGCCCTCCATGCTTGCCAATGACGCCTGAGTCATCCTCCAACCCGAGGGTTGGGTGGGGATAGGGAGCCTCCCACTCTTCCCTTCTTCTACAGGGGCGGCCTGACCTGTCTCCCCTAGAGGCGGGGTAACCCGACCTGAAGGAGCTAGAAGGCGCTGGAGCTCCCCTGTGGAGGGGCTGAGGCGTTGCGGACCAGGAGGAAGAGGGGGCTTCTCTCCTCGTAGTGCTGGTAGATGCTTGGGGTGTCGCGGCACTATCCGAGACAGATCTCTTCTAGGGTGGTCTCCTAGGAGTCGTAGGTCTGGGGACGTTAGCCTCCTTCTATTTCAAGACCTTCTCCATTATGGTTTCTAGTTCCTTCCGAGGAAACAGAGATTCTCCCCCCAAGGGAAAGCTGCGAATGGGTCGCGTCCCCCTGTCTGGTGCCTTCCAAGACACTTACGCCAGAACAGTGTTTCGCTTCCAAAACACCCAGTTAGCTGTTAGTGTGAGAGACTGATATGTCACTAACCTAAGGGTTGAAGGCCTTGCTGGACAGGGTCCTCGGGGTCAAAGGAGGCTTGTACACCTCCCAAAGAGTAAGCCCACCAGTCCAGCCAAGAGGGGACGTTTACTAAGTCCCTCGACATTTTCTCCATCATGGAGGCTCCTGCTGGCGAGAACCAGACTGGGGCTGAAGAGGCTCTACTGTCTGAAAACGCCTTGACTAAGGATGTCCTGCTGACCCCCCTTAAAGGTTGGGGAACCCCGGAAGTGTTGGCCACTACCTTGCCGACATAATCCTGCTCTAGGACTAGACCTCGGGTTAGAGGAAGTGCTAGGGACGTCTTAGGTTGTAAGGAGTCTGCATGATCCTCAAAAAGGCTTGACTTCCCGGAACCTACATCCGTAGCTGCAGGTTCCGGTACCTGTGGTGTCTTCTGTAAAGGCTAACCACTCTCCTATAGACGGAGACCTCCGTCAGGGAGCGCTCTTCTCCGTCATCCGAGGACCTGGATTTCACCTGCGGGGACGTCCGCACCAGGGGCCTGGGTTACCGCAAGCAACGCTGGTTCAGCGGGGACTCCCGTCGGCCCAAGGCTCTGGGTGCCGAGGATGCGGTTCCCGTGGGCTGGCCCGACAGCGGGAACCGTTCCTTCTGACCCGAAGGCCGCACCAGCTGGGCTGGTTCGGCCAGGCCGCCCGACCAGAAGCGCGTTTCCCCCGCTGGGCGGGGTTAACCGGAGGCTTCGGGGACTTTAGCTTACCTGTAGAGTCCTTCCTACCGCTTGATCTCGAGGCGCCGGGTCACCGGGCACTCCCCGGCGGGGAGCTCCGCACCAGGTTCGGGGTCAGAACCGGCAACGCCGTATCGTCGAGGACTACTGTTCGTGTATTCTCTCCGGGGGACGCGGACACGGATCCTCGTGGGCTGACCCAACGGAGGGAACCGTTCCTTTTAAGTCCGAGGGCCGAACCAGCTGTGCTGATTCGGCCAGGCTGCCCGTAAAGAAGCCCGGTTACACCTGCGGGCGGGCTGGGGGACGCGGACTCGGATCCCCGTGGGCTGACCCGACGGAGGGAACCGTTCCTTTTAAGTCCGAGGGCCGAACCAGCTGTGCTGATTCAGCCAGGCTGCCCGTAAAGACGCCCGGTTACACCTGCGGGCGGGCTGGGGGACGCGGACGCGGATTCCCGTGGGCTGACCCGACGGAGGGAACCGTTCCTTTTAAGTCCGAGGGCCAAACCAGCTGTGCTGATTCGGCCAGGCTGGCCGTAAGAAGCTCGGTTACGCCCGTTGTCGGGGTGAACCGGAGGCTTCGCGGTCTTACGCCTGCCTGAAGAGGCCTTCTCGCATTTCTCCCTGCGAGGGTTATATCTGCGTCTGGAGGATGGCCTTCGTGGTGAGAAAAAACCCTGGGTTGTCGGTCCGGGGAACGCTGCAAGACAGACCTGGGAGGCTCCTTCTCGGCGAGGCCCTCGGCTGCAGAAGAGACTGAAAAATACGCTAAGAGACTGGAGAAGAATTAGAGACATTTTCCCCCACATGGGGTCATCAGAGGAGACGTGGCCTGCTTGCACCAGGACTCCGTCTCCCCACACACTCTCGAAAGTAGTACTTACCTCGAACTACTTCTTAAGAGTTATCTTCTTCACAAAAAACCAACCCCGTCTCCTACTCTGGGTAGGAGAGGGTGGTAGGGAAGCTCTGTCAGGCGTGACGCCCGGCGCTAGTCTTCTTAGGCGAACCCTTCGTCGCCTACTTCCTCTTGGTGCTATACCGCACCCACTCAAACTCTTGGGGAAGAGCAATGGGCACTTCCCCGCAACTGACTTACCTCGTCCCCTACTCTGGGTAGGGGAAGAAGGCTGTATAAGAATCCCTATTCGACGAGGCATCGGGAATTAAGTTGGCGAGGAGAGACTCGTCTTCCTACGAGCCTCTTGGATGTATTCTTCCTTTTAGTGCCGAAGTGCACTCACTGCACTACGTTCCAGGACCAGTAGTCCTGACACGTGGTTGAAGAGTAACATAAGCTGCCCCTACACGGCAACACCGTGGATAAGGGGAGGAAGAATGATTTCTTGTAAAAAGTTCTCCTGTCAGCTATTAATTCCTTGAAGAAAATCAAGGAATACTGTTCCATAACTCACAGAACGCACGACACAAGCACTAAGGAAATGAATTAAACACCGGGTAAGGACACGGTTGAAAAGTGAACGCACAGGAACACTTGGGAAGTACACTGCGAAAAAACACAAGTCCCCACGGTGGGAACACGTGGAACACTAAATGCGCACAAAGGATCGAGTATAAGAGACTGGGAGTGAGATGTTGAGCATCTCACGACCAAGGACTGAATGAGGAGAATGGCCCAGAGAGGCAGTGACCTGACCTAATCCTGCCCTCGGGGCGCATTCTGTGGCGGCGGGGGTAGGCCTGTATGGAGAACGGGGTGAGGGATATCGGCGCCAAAAATGGTCGAGAAAGAGGTCACCAAGTGACTCTCCTAAGGAAGTAATTCGAGGTAAGTATTCGTGTTGGAACAAACTAAGATTCATGGTTGGATTGTTTTGGGAATAACATAATATAAAAGATTTTGCTGAAAAATTAACGTTCAAGGGATGCAAAACAAAAATTTCCAAAATTAAATAACATCTATAATGTGATGATCAGAGCAGAGAGGAAATTGCTATGATAAAACATATGAAAATAGCATGGCGTCCAGTAAGAAGAACCAAAGAGTATGGGTACGGCACAGATGAAGACCTAAAGTTAATGGGAATTTAGGCAATGAATACTGAATACAGATGAAAAAAGATAAGCTCATTTCAAATATAACACCAAATAAGGAAAACCTTCTATGAAGATGTTTATGACAGATCTAAATGGGTCAATTTCCAAGATCTGAAACATAATTGATTACAATGAGAGTATGATATAAAGCAAGTCCTACAGACGTTACAAAGGCCAAAGTAATATTCCTAGCATTCAAAGAAATTACAGATCTACACTAATAACCAGCAGAGAAGATTACAGTACTTGAGATTGTAAACAAGCTTCTGGGGAAGGCTGAAAGGGAAATGGTAAGTGGACTTATCTAACATAGAGAAGTGAAAGGTAAGAGGGAACTTGTTGGACACTTTAAAAAGAAAAAACAACAGAGAAAATGACAAATTCGTAGATAATTTGTATTTTTCCTAACGATACAAACCTTAGCTATTCATTAAGGGGTATTACTTTCAGCGAAGCTGAAATGACGAGCCATTAAAATTTAGCAAGGGATAACTACCCATACCACTAGTTAGCAAGGATGGGGGGGGGGGTTAGCTTGCTACCGCTCCCGCTCACACACCGGTGATTTAGCTCACTTTGCTTGGAGGTAGGACTTCAAGGGGGATAGGGCTAGCGAGCAAGTTTGTATAAATAGCTAAGGTTTGTATTGTTAGGAAAAATACAAACTACAGTATCTACTAATTTGTCTTTTCTTCCATCACTGGAATACAAACCAACGCTATCTACTTAGGGGTGACTCTCCCATTAGGAAGGGTGGACGTCCCTGCCGATCTGGCTTTTGGCTTTACCAGGGGGCTCCTTATCCAAGTATGTTAGTACTCAAAGCAAGGAGTCCCTGTGCCTCGCTAAAACCTTGCTACGCAAGGTCCGCGGCCTGTGCAAGCTGTGTGTTGAGATATTTAGAAGTGTGAATGTCCAGGTAAACTTATTCCGAGTCTTTTTGTAGGAAAAAGTGATGTAACCAAGACTTTCCCAATACCACCTCACCAGAGTATGGGGACGTAACATTATTAGCTTGATATTAGTACACAAGGTAGCATGGTTTATCTGCAGTGGTTTGAGGTCAGCTTATACAGAGAACCCAGGATGCTGCTTTCCCCAAGAGAGGGGAGGATGAAGAAAAGAATAAGAGCCAGTCAAACCTTTTCATTCACGTAGACTAAAACCGGAGAACAGTGCCCTCAACCTTCTGCCATTCGTCCAATAAGAACAAGTAGCAGAAACTTTGGTTTCTAATATGAGGCACTCATCTGAGCTCCTCATAACTAGTTTTAAGAAACCAATAATGTTGAAACGTGATGTCATCCCTAGGGCCAGGGGAATGGCGGTGTATATTAGAACCGAGTACCCTGCTTCTCATGAGTCCAGCTATGAATGTGGATGTCATGAGATTCACGTAAAATAAGTTTGTGGCAGGCAGATTAACTTCTACTTGTGTTTGATCTACCGGAATCCTGACATTGATGATTCTATCTTCGATTGTCTTCTTACCATTATGGCTAGGATACAAGAAGATCATAGAAAGGCCTCTTTTGTCTTTGTTGGTGATTTCAATGCTCACCATAGGGAGTGGTTAAGTTCTGTTTATCCTACCGATCGCTATGGCTTAAAAGCATTAGACTTTGCCTCTGAATCCGGCTGTGAGCAAATCATAAAAGAAGCTACTCACAGGTCTGGTACCTGCTTGGACCGTGTATACACTGACTCTCCTGGCATTATAACAAGTAGCCTAAGGTTGGTTCTCCAGTTGGGAGGTCTGATCATGCCTTGATTTCATTAGTAGTCAAGACTGAGCAGCCTGTCCCTGATGTATCTTACTCATGTAAGATTTATATGAAATCCCAAGCAGACTGGAATGGGATTTTGCATGATCCTTTGGGCTTTAATTGGTCACAATTGTATGGTAGTGTTGATCCTGTAATCCCTTTGAATGAGAATCTAGTCAACATAATTGATAGTAGTATCCCTTCACGTGTAATATGGTACAGAGTTAAGGACAAACCCTGGTTCAATGATAATTGTAGATGTGCTTATTTGGAGAAGCAGGAGGCCTATCATCTTTGGAAGGGTAACAGATCAGATTTGACCTGGAATAACTATACTCAGCTTAGAACTTTTGCTCAAAGAGTTTATGCCTCAACTGAAAAATAATACAATTCAACCATAAAAGAAACCCTTTCTGGTACAACCCAGGAACATAAGTGGTGGACTACCCTTAAATCTTCACTCTTTGGTGTTGATGCAACAGTTCCTCCTTTACTTAAAGCAGATGGCTCTGTCACACACTGTCCAAAGGAAAATGCAACCCTTTGGGCTGATGTGTTTGACAGCAAGCAGAGTAATGAGAAACTCAAACTTCCTCATTCCTGTTTTCCTGAGGCTAAACTAACTAGGTTAGCTTTTCAATCTCGTGAAATTAAAGCTCTCTTGATGGACCTTGATGTTTATGGAGGTGTAGACCCAAATGGTATTTTTCCTTTGTTTTTTATAAAGACTGCACATTTAGCTCCAAATATATCTGTTATTTTCAACAAGTTAGCAAGAAGAGGAGCTTTTAGCACTTGTTGGAGAATTGGTAATGTTACTCCACTATGTAAATGTGTTTGTGGTAGCTGAAGTCCCAATGATTACCACCCAATTTCCATAACTCCCATATCATCTAAAGTTTTTGAACGTCTTTTGGCAAAACGTCTTATTAGGTTTGCTGAAGGTAATCATCTGTTCCCAAGTTTGCAATTTGGTCTTCGTAAAGGCCTTGGAGTATGTGATGCCCTTCTTACAATCTCCAATGCTGTACAGAAATCCCTTGATTGTGGTCAAGAAGTTCGTATGATTGGCCTTGATTTTAGTGCTGCCTTTGACTGTGTTAATCATGAGGCCCTTGTTTTCCAACTCTAACAGTTGGGAGTGGGTGGGTCGTTTCTTAGCATCATTATTAAATTTTCAAGTAATAGAATACAAAGAGTTTTTGTTGATGGGCACCATAATGAGTACAGTATAAGAATGTGATATCTGGTGTTCCTCACGGTAGTGTTCTTGGCCCATTACTTTTCATACTATATACACGACATGTGGTTTGGTCTAGAAAACAAGCTTGTTGCATATGCACCTGATGCTACTCACTTTGCACCAATACCATCTCCTGAACGTAGATCTAGGGTTGCTGACTCCCTTAATAAGAGATCTAGCTAAAATCACTAAATGGTGCAAATTAAGGGGTATTAAATTGAATCCTAACAAAACTAAAAGTATGATTGTAAGTAGGTAAAGGACTGTGGCTCTTCAACATCCTGATCTCAGCATTGATGTTTCTTTAACTTTGTATGACTTAAAATTTTGTGTGTGATTCTCGACAGCAAATTTACATTAGAGAAACACATCAGGTCTGTATCTTCTTCAATTGCACAAAAAATTGACTTATTGAGAAAGTCTTTCAAGATTTTTGGTGATCTATCTACTCTGAAGAAGTATTATAATTCTTTAATTTTACCTTCTTTTGAGTGTTGTTCTCCTGTCTGGTCTTGAGCAGCTATTTCTCATAATTTGTTGGACAGGAACTTACTGTCTATTAAATTTCTTATTCCTGATTTAGATATTAATCTCTGGCACCATCATTCAATTAGTTCATTATGCATGCTGCATAAGATCTTTTATAATTCTGACCATCCTTTACATCCAGATCTTCCCGGACAGTTCCATCCTGTTTGTAATACTAAGTATGCAGTTAATTCTAATAGTCAGGCCTTCTCCATCATGAGGCTCAATACTACACAGTACTCTATTAGTTTTATTCCAGCTGTGACCAAGTTGTGAAATGATCTTCCAAATCGGATAGTTGAATCAGTAGAACCTCAAAAGTTCAAACTCGCAGCAAATTTTTTAATGTTGAACAGGCGTGCACAAGTCCTTTAATAGTTTATATATCAAATATGTTTTAATGTTGTTAATATTTTACACTATTTTATTCTAATTTTCATAACTTCTTATATCGTTTATTTATTTCCTTATTTCCTTTCCCCACTGGGCTATTTTTCCCAGTTGGAGCCCTTGGGCTTATAGCATCTTGCTTTTCCAACCAGGGTTGTAGCTTAGCTAGTAATAATAATCAAGGTATACTGTACAACCGCCTGTTGTGCAGCCACCACAGTACCGATAGAGATCGTATCTAGTTCCTGTGGGTCACGTCTTACAGGAGAATAGTTGTGAAAGTCCCCTGGAGCAATCACACCCTTACTTGTAGAACCTGCGTCACAGAGTAATCTGCTTAGAAGGGCCGGGGGCATGGCTATGCCGCTGACATCGTGGGTCAACGTGTTGGATGAGGATCTGGATTCAGAGCATAATTGATGACTGTGAATCCAGCAGAGATGACATTTTGGTGATCGTCCTCTTGTCTCTCCCAGTGCTGACGACAAGAGAAGGGACCTGGGTGGGTTGTTGCCGTTCTCTTGAGGTACAGCCTCAAACCTCACCCCAGGTACAGTAACAGATGATCTGGATCGTCAGTTACTGAGTGGAGACGTGTTGACAAGGATCCGTCACCTTTGGAGACTGTCTGGTAACAAACTCAGGGACGAAACTGAACGTTACCTTTCACCCTTCTCATGAATAGGCGATATCGAAAGAAAGACCATGAAGTTCTTTGGCTTGTTTGGCCGCTGTCAAAGTGTGTAAGAACACTGTCTTCTAAACCAGGTGAAAATTTGTTGTCTGGTAAAGTGGAACGTAGGGAGGTCTCCTTGGAGACCGGAGAACTCAAACCATGTTCCAAGAGGGATGTCTCAATTCCAACTGGGAAAAAGCAAGTTTGGAGGTCCCCAGGAGTTAGGAAAGATCTAGCGATGAGGGGATGTCCCTTCCTTTCAGTTTGAAGGTGAGGGTCAAGATTGAGTGATCGTCTATACCTGCTGAAACTGAAAAGGGGGTCTTTTCCTCTTGCAGCTATTGCTGGAATAAAGGTATCGAGTGGAGAGATACGCTTTCCCATGACACCAACCACAAAAGACGTTATACTTGGCCTGGTAGACTGGTGCTGAGGAATTCCTCAAATATCCACACAACCTCTTCGCAACTTATTACGAAAAGCCTCTCTGAGAGAGGAGGTACTAGGTAGCCTCCAGGTGTACAATCATAGCGAAGCTACAGCTTGTGGTAGATGTCAAAGTATGGCTGTATTTGACACTTGGAGAGGGTTCTCTTTGAGGCTCTATCAGGAGCTGCAGAAGGTTTGGAAACCGTTCTGCGTAATGCCATAGCGGAGCTATGAGAGCCCTTGAGAGGCTGACCGATGTTCTGGCCTTGTTGAGTACCCTTCTCTTCAGACAAAAACACGAACGAGACATAAACGTCGTCGTTGTACCCACCGTTGTTGACATGCTTCTTACCAGAGAGCCTTGGGGTCTAGGACTGGGGAGCAGCAGAAGCCTGAGGTTTAGGGGCATTGCAAACAGATACATAGTAGGAGAACCCCATAAAGTTGGGACTTTGTCGGCTACAAGGTGATCCAAAGACCATTCAGTACACCTTATCTGAGATGCTGTGCACAGATTGTCGACGAGCACATTCCTCTAGTCTGGAATGAAGCGGGCTGGTAGTGGTACCGACCGGACTTTGGCTCATCTTAGTATTTATACTGTTAGATGGGAAGAGGCTGCGAGCAAGTTCCTTCTTGCTTGTTGATGTGAGTCCTTATGTGGTGTTGTCGCTCATCACACCACTGAGTAACTCGTTAGGAACTTATGAGGCTGTTGAAGGACCGGAAAGTTTGCCTTCATCTCTTAAGAGATATAAGTGAAGGTACCTTCGGACTCTGTCCAGAGGCCCGAGGTCATGTGGTGCAGCACTATGGTCCCTCTTCCCTTCTTTTGATGTGTTTAAGCACAGCATCAAGTCCGAGGGGTGGGGAAGGATGAAAAGGTTACACTAATCCGGAGATTCTCGACTGACCCATATCCCTTAAGGTTCGTCCAAGCTTCTGGTCCCATGGGGATCAGAATGTCAGGGAAATCGAAGGCCTGATTCCAATCGGACTCGAGCCGCCACTGGAGAGAACGAATCCTGAGGTGGCCATTGGAAGCTAAACAGGCCGGGGATGATAGGTGTCCGAGGAAAAATAGTCACTCCAGGTTGGGAGTTCTTCTCATCTTGAGAAATTGTCTTGTGACTTTTCTAAGCCTGTTTTTGATGAGAAGGTTTTGTGGAGATTGGTGTCTAGAATCATTCCCAGATATACCAGTTTTCTGAGAGGGAAGTATGGAAGACTTCCAAAGGTTTACCATGATCACCCGATCTTGGTAAAAAGACTTCAGAAGTTCCGGTGCTAATGCAAGGTTGCCACCTAGTCTGCTAAGGTCAGTCAGTCGTCCAGAAACGGGGGAGACGGAAGCCGATCTCGTGAGTCCGTAAGCCCAGGATGGGTGCTGTGAAAAGACCGAAGCACAGTGCCCTGAACTGGTGTTTCTTGTTTGTCTAGACTGAATCTCTAATCCTTCCTAGAAGATGGATGGTTTGGGCCTGGAAGTATGCGTCCTTTAGGTCCAGCGTGCACATGAAGACCTGTGGTCTTAGCCCCTGTCCAAACTCCTCCAACGTGGTGTGGACATCGACCCAAAGGGACAGCTCCTCCAGGATCCTTCTGCATGAGAGATTGTTGACGCTGGGGGTCTTGACTCGTGGCGGAAAGGATGGGACGCGACACCCAGTGTAAGGATTCTTCCCTAGGAGAGAACTCCTTTAACTGATAGAAGTAAACCAACACTTGACCCTACTGTGTGTCCTAACGGGATTAATGCTATTCCTTAGAACAGCATCGGTCTGGCGAATGTTGAACAATGGTTAACGGCTGGGTATCGTGGCTACTGTGCAGTTAAGAGTGCTCTCGAGTAGTCACCTATTGACAAGCCGCTGATGGGGGCTGTGAATCGGAGATCTGTGAGCCAAAGATGGTAACTGACAGGCAGATGAAGGCTGTCTAGTCAGTCAACCAAGGAAGGTTGGCGATTAATGAGTCAGTGATCGGCTTGAAGTGTCCTGAGAAACAGCAAAATGTTTAATGATCGTCAGTTGGTGATTGGTGAGCCATTGACGATCAGCGCTCGTTCATGGACTAGCGATTGGCAAGCTAGAGATCAGCAAGCTGACAATTGGCTGGTCAGAGATCAGCTAGCTGAGGTCAATAATCGAAGAAATACAAGCTGGCCATCGGCGATCTACTGATCAGCACGCTGATGACTGGTTACTGACTAGCAATCGGTGATCGGCACGCTAGCAATCGGTGATCGGCACGCTAGCAATCGGATATCACTAGCAATTGACAAGACTGGAGGTCAATGATCAGAGAAAGATGAGCTAGCACTTGGCAATCTGGCAATCGGCGAGCTAGCCATCAGCAAACGGTGATCTAGCGATCAGTCAGTTGATGATTTCTCATTGGTAGAGGATGAGCTAGAAATTGGCGATTGGCGGACTAGTGAACGGCAGTCGGTGAGCTACTGATCGGCGTTCTGGCAATTAGTTTTGCGAGCTGATGATACAGTAGGCCATTTGCAACGTCCTGATCGTATTTCGTGACAGTGGTAGAGTCATAAAGACCTCCTGAAGAGGGGACCAAAGGTTCCCTATGAGGAGTCTCGACCGATGGTAGATGCGGTTGATTCGCCTTGGAAGATGGAATCTTCGGGATCTTGAACCCATCTGTGAAGCCTCTTCCCTCTTTTCCTGGCGGGCATGTTGTAATGCGTTTGCAGGGAGGGGAATGGGGCAATGGTAACCTTGTCAAAAAGTTTTCCCTTTCGTTCTTTTTGACTCTCGCGCGAGTCCGCAGGAGAGTACTGAAGCATTGGCAATCCGGAGAACGCTGGCGCGTAGGATGATGCACAGAAGAGCGCTGGCACGCAGGCAAGCGCTGGCGCTTTGGCGAGTGTTGGCATATTGGCGAGCGCTGGTGCATTGGGGACTGCTGGATTTGAGAGCACAACTGCGCAGAAAAGCGCTGGCACACCGGAGAGCAATGGTAACCTGTCAAAAAAGCTTTCCCTTTCGTTCTTTTTGACTCTTGCGCGAGTGCGCAGGAGAGCACTGGAGCATTGGCGATCCGGAGAGCGCTGGCGAGTAGGATGATGTTGGTGCACAGTTTCCACAGGTTACACAGGAGAGAGCTGGCGCGCAGTACGGATTTGCACATGAGGATGCTGGCGCACAGTTTCCGGTGAATGAGCAGAAGAGCGCTGGCACTTTGACGAGTGTTGCTGCATTGGGGACCGCTGGATTTGAGACCACAACTGCGTAGGAAAGCGCTGGCGCACCGGAGAGCAATGGTATCCTGTGAAAAAGTTTTCCCTTTCGCTCTTTTTGCCTCTCGCGCGAGTGGGCAGGAGAGTACTGGAGCATTGGCGATCCAGAGAACGCTGGTGCGTAGGATGATGCACAGAAGAGCGCTGGCAAGCAGGCAAATGCTGGCGCTTTGGCGAGTGTTAGCGCATTGGCGAGCGCTGGTGCATTGGGGACCGCTGGATTTGAGAGCACAACTGCGCAGGAAAGCGCTGGCGCGCCAGAGAGCAATGGTAACCTGTCAAAAAGTTTTCCCTTCTGTTCTTTTTGCCTCTCGTGGGAGTGTGCACGAGAGTACTGGAGCATTGGCAATCCGGAGAGCGTTGGTGCATAGGATGATGCTGGCGCGCAGTTTCCGGTGAATGCGCAGAAGAGCGCTGGCGCTTTGGCGAGTGCTTGCACATTGGCGAGCGCTGGTGCATTGGGACCACTGGATTTGAAGAGCGCAACTGCGCAGGAAAGCTCTGAAGAGCGTTGGCACACAGTAAGGCGCTGTGCAGCGTGTTTTGCAGTCTCCCTAGAATGCGCCACAGTTTGGCGGTGTGCAGGAGGTTGCTAGAGAGCAGCTACTGGAGAATGCAGAAGGACAGGTGAGCGCTGGCGAGTCAGAGGTTGCTGAAGAGCTGGTGAAAGCTTTGGCGCTGGAGAGCAATGATGCGCAGAAAAGTGCTGGTGCTAGTGGCCAGGAGAGCACTGCAGCTTTGGAGAGCTCTATCTTGCAGGAGAGTGTTGGCGAGCCGAAGTCCGAGGTTGCGCAAGAGAACACTGTCATTTTGGTCAGCGCTGACAAACTCAAGCTGGAGAGCGTAGTTGCGCTGGTGAGCGAAGGTAGGCTGGTGAGCACTGGCAAGCTGGCAAGCACTGCTTCCTGGAAAGGCGAGGCTGCACAGGAGAGTGCCGGCAATCAGGAGATCGCTGGGGCATTGGAGAGCGCTGAGGACTAGCAGGAGAAGGCTGCAAGTCAGGCGAACGCCGAAGCGTTGTAGAGCGCTGGCGAGCCGGAGGTTGCCGAGGAGCTGGTGAAAGCTTTGGCGCTGGAGTGCTGATGCGCAGAGGAGCACTGGTGAGCAGCAGAGCGCTGGTGCTAGTGCCCAGAAGAGTGCTGCAACTTTGGAAGGCGCTGTCGTGCTGGAGTGTTGGCGAGCCGAAGCCCGAGGTTGCGCAGGAGCGCGCTGTGTTTTAGGTGAGCGCTGACAAGCTCGAGCTGGAGAGCTGCGTTGCGCTCGCGACCGTAGGTAGGCTGGCGAACTGGCAAATGCTGCTCCCTGGAACGGCGAGGTTGCACTGGAGAGTGCCGGCGATCGGGAGATCACTGAGGCATTGGGGGGTGCTGAAAACGACCACGAGAAGGCTGCATGTCAGGGGAATGCAGAAGCGTTGTAGAGTGCTGAGGAGCTGGAGAGTGCGGGCGCTATGGAAAGCATAAAGGAGCAGGCTGGCGCTGACGAGATGTTGGCGAGCGCTGGTGCACTGCAGGGCACTGGCGCGCTGGAGAGTGTTGGCGCGTAGCTGCACACTTAGGTATGGCCTCAAGAGGCTGTACCAGAGACAGGAACTGCGATGCAGGTCGGAAGGTCAGCTGGTAGGACGATCAGGAACTGGGATATGCCCTTTTGAAACGCGAACATCCACCGATGGAGAACGCGAACGATCCACTGAAGTCCAGGATCGAAATCTAAGGATTAGCTGCAGCGTCGTCAGGAGAAGGTCCAGGAACAGAGGACGCTCCTGAGGGCCGGTGGATCAGCAAGCTGACCTTCAGCAATAGCAATCGTCCGAAGAGGAGTCTCTATGAGTGGCCCCTCTCGCAAACGAGAGAGGTGATCACTTAGCAGGAGAGACTTCTTAAGACTGCTTTGCCCCCGAAGGAAGAGAGACTCAGCATGGGGGGAGCGTAGTCTAAGCGAAGACAGCAACATCAGTCGGAGTCTATGAAATGATGAATAAGATGCAGGGAAGTTCTCCCTCGGAAGGGAAAAACAACCCCACACCTGAGGAGGAAAACTCTCCCTCGGAAGGGAAAGTAGTCCAACCACTGGAGGCGAACCTCCTGGTAGCGCTCAAGATGATCTGACAAGAGCGCTGCCTGAGGAAGCGTAGCCAGAGCTAGTTCCTTGAAGATGAAGTGCTGATCGGGTGCTGCCATGGGCATAATTCTAAGGAGAAGGGATGACGCCCTCTGAGGGTCAGCAGTGACAGCAGATTTCCAAGGCCTGAACAGAACAGCTCTGCTTCGTCGCTCTCTTAGTCAAACGAAGAAGAACTGCATCGCTGAGGAAAAATAAAATAAATTATGTAACAATAAAAAACTCCCTCGGGAGGAAAACCAAGTCCACGACGGGAAAAGAGACCACCGAGGGAACAAAAATAAAATAAGAACTGCGCCCTCCCTTCCCCAGTCAACATCGACGGGAGAAGGGGAATGGAGAGTAACTGAAATAAAATAAAAAATCTTAAGTAATTTTTATTCTTCCTAACATACTTACCGAGAACTACTTTCTTAGGAGTTACCTGTAATCTCCTCTCTACCGGCCAGAGTTTTGTGTAAGATACCCTAAAACCCGTTTTCTATGGAGGGCTATCTCGGGCATTTTGCGCTAGGTCGAGGTCCGCCTGGGTCGTGACCATCAGTAAGTTCTTCGGATGTTGCACGATCCTCGCAAGGGCAGAGAGGCACTCGGGGAAGGAAGGGAGGGCCATTACCCGAAAGTAGTTCTCGGTAAGTATGTTAGGAAAAATAAAAATTACTTAAAATTTTTTATTTGTTCCAACACGAATACTTACCTCGAACTACTTTCTTAGGAGACTTACACTTTAGGAGGCGGGAGTGCCTTTCTGACTTTCAGACCCAGTAAGCGGAAGCCAAGAGGCCTGGGTATAAACGAAAAATACTAGGAAAACGGACGATAGGGTAACTACACAAAGAGCTCACGTTAGTGTCTAAGTACTCACCCTTTGAAAAACTTCTTCTGATGTTGAAACCAGTTACGTAGTTGAGGAGAAACGTGTTATCCAATGGTTACAAGAGGGTTCTCTCCGATAAGGATAGGGAAAAACAGGGAATAGGGTGAAAGGAAACGAACCTGTGTCTCCGGGTTTGCTATCTACGATTGATCCTGGGGCTTTTACCGTTAAACCACTTGGAGAGCGGAGATGACTGTTCCGATGGAGAACCCGTCTAAGGACTTCCTCGAGTAGTCCTTGAGGTAATGGGCAGTGAAGGTTGACTGGTTAGACCAGGTACCTGCTCGAAGAATATGACCCACTGCCATGTTTTTCTCAAAGGCTAAGGACGTACTCAGACCCCTGATGTCATGGGGTTTGGGGACGCCTGGCAAGGCCAGAGCTTCTTCCCTGTAGGCCCTGGCAATAACCTGTCTCAACCAGAAGGCAATGGTGTTCTTGGATACCTGTTTCTTAGTAACGCCCGTGGAGACGAAAAGGCTCTTGATGCCTGGCCGGAGATGAGCCGTCCTTTCAAGGTATTTTCTAACTTCACGGACCGGGCATAATTTCAAATCCTCAGCCTTCCCCGTCCTAGGTATGGCTGGCAGAGCGAAACCTTCAAATTTAGGGTCCCAGACAGCTGGATTCTGGGTCTTTGCCACAAAAGAGGGAACGAACTTGAAAGATATTTCCTTCCACCCCCTCGAATGAGAGACGTCATAAGACAGCCCATGGATCTCCCCTACTCTTTTAGCGGAAGCCAAGGCCAGTAAAAAGACTGTCTTGAGAGTGAGATCCCTGTCTACGATATCTTTCATTGGTTCGAAGGGGGGGCCACTTAACATTTTCAGGACCCTCGCTAAGTCCCACTGAGGCACCCTAACTGTCTGTGGGGGGCAGGACTGCTCGAAGCTTCTTACAAGCATCGAGATGTGCCTAGAGGAACCCAGATCGATGCCCTTCAGGAGGAAGACTTGACCCAAGGCGGCTCGTACTCCTTTTATGGCTGGGATAGACATTCCTATTTTGTCCCTGAGATATACCAGAAAATCCGCTATGTCTGGGACCGAGGCTTTGAGGGGTTTAATGTGCTTCGAAGCGCACCACTTCGTGAAGGAGGCCCACTTAGCTTGGTAGACCGCTGCCAACGACCTTCTCAGGTATAGTGACATCCTCTTAGCAGTAGCTGATGAATACCCCTCCTTCTTCAGGAGTCGCTCGATAGTCTCCAGGCGTGAAGACGCAGAGACTGTGGGTTGTCGTGAAATCTGAGAAAAAGAGGTTGTTGTAGAAGGTCTGCCCTGTCGGGGAGTGGCCACGGAGGTTGACTCGCCAGGTCTTTTAGGTCTGCGAACCACTCTCTCTCCGGCCACCAGGGCGCTACCAAAGTCATCCTTAAGTTCTGGGCAGTCCTTACTCTGTTGAGTACCTGCCTTATCAACGTGAAGTGGGGAAAAGCGTACACGTCTAGGTTGTCCCACCTGTGCTGAAAGGCATCCTCCAAGGCTGCCTTCGGGTCTGGGACAGGAGAACAATACACGGGAAGTTGCGCGTTCAGTTTGGTTGCAAAGAGGTCCAACACCGGGGAACCCCAACGTTGGATGATGACCTTGGCTACTTCTGGAAGGAGGGACCATTCTGTCCCTACTATTTGGCCCATCCTGCTGAGACCGTCGGCCAGCACGTTCTTTTTCCCGGGGATGAACCTTGCTAACAACACAACTTGGTTCGTTTCTGCACAATCTAGAATCTCTAGGGCGAGATCGCACAATTCCCTTGACTTCAGACCTCCTTGTTTCTTTATGTACGCTACCACTGTGGCGTTGTCGCACATCAACGCCAGTGTTTCCCCTTAGTAGATCTACGAAGTGTAGGCAAGCTTTCTGGACTGCCTTCAACTCTAGGACATTGATGTGTAGGCTCTTTTCCCCGTCCATCCAGGTTCCTCTCGCTGTTTCGTCGAGGAGATGGGCTCCCCATCCGTGGTTGGAGGCGTCTGTGAACAGAAGTAACTCGGGAGGGTCGTTCGCGAAGGGCATCCCCTTGAGCGAGTTCGATCGGCAATGCCACCATTCCAGGGAGGGCATTGTGTTTGGTAGGACTGGGATTAGTTCTTGTTGCGAGTCCAGTTGGCACCAGAGGTTCTTCAGGTTCCATTGGACGGCTCTGAGCCTGATTCTCCCCTGGGGAACCAGTTTCTCCAACGACACCAGATGCCCTATCAGTCTTTGCCAGTCCTTCGCTCTCCTGGGTTGCCCCGACAGGAACGGACGAAGGATCTCCCTCAGATTGCTTATTCTGTCTTCCGAACGAAATGCTTTTCCCAGAAGGGTATCTAGTGTCATCCCCAAATAGGTCATTCTGGTGGAGGGGGATAGGTTCGATTTTCCCGGGTTGATCACGATACCCAGATCCTTGCAAAACTGGAGAAGTTTCATCCCTTCCTCTTCCAAGACGTCCTTCGAGGAGGAAAGAAGCAACCAGTCGTCCAGGTACCGGACGAGGAGAATGCCTCGTTCGTGAGCCCACACTGAGACTGTCGTGAAGACTCTCGTGAATACCTGGGGCGCTGTTGACAGTCCGAAGCAAAGGATCTTGAATTGCAGGATCTGGGTACTGTACCCCATTTCACCCGGAGAAACTTTCGACTCGAGGGGTGGACCGGAATTTGGAAGTAAGCGTCCTTGAGGTCTATGGTCATCATGTAATCTTTCTCTCTCAAGGACAGCATGACTGACTTCGGGGTGTCCATTTTAAAGTCTGTCTTCCTTATGAAATTGTTGAGGGCCGACAGATCTATAACCGGCCTCCACCCCCCCTGTCGCTTTTTCCACCAGGAACAGACGACTGTAGAAACCTGGACCTGGGTGTAGGATCTCCTCCATGGCGCCCTTCTCCAACATGGAGGACACCTCCTCTTGAAGGGCGGCTCTCTTCAACGGATCCTTGGGAACCAGCCACTCCGACCAGCTGGCCGGAATTAGAGGGGGGGGGGGTCCGCTAAGAACGGAAGCCTGTAGCCCTCCTTCAGTACGGACACTGTCCAGGGCTCTGCTCCGTGAGCTTTCCATGCTTGCCAATATAGTCTGAGGCATCCCCCAACCTGAAGCTTGGGCAGGGATAGGGGGCCTCTCACTCTATCTCCGCCTGGAGGAGCGGCCTGAACGGCCTCTCCTGGAGGAAGAATAACCTGTTCTAAAGGAGGCTGAAGCTGCTGGGGCTCCTCTACGGGGGGGCTGAGGCGCTGAGGCCCAGGAGGAAGAAGGAGCTTCTCGCTTCGCCATGCTAGGCGAGGCCTGAGACGTCGCGGCACTGTCTGAGACTGACCTCTTGTAGGGCGGTCTCCTTACTGGCGTAGGCCTGGGCGTGTTTAAGTCTTTCTTTTTGGATACTTTCTCCATGATAGTTTCTAAGTCCTTCAAGGGGAACAAGGAGTCACCCCACAAAGGAAGGCTCCTCATGGCCCTCGCCTCTCTGTCTGGGACCTTTCGGGACACCTTTGCCAGGACGGTGTCTCTCTTGCGAAGCACCCAATTCGCTGTCAGGGCAAGGGACTGGTAAGTCAGGAACTTAAGCGTCTTGCCACCGGAGGTGATAAGTTCCCTCAGGAGACTTTGCTGTTCCGGGTCTGTGGGGTCAAAGGTAGCTTGCACCCCTACTAAGGTGGAAGCCCACCAGTCTAGCCAAGAGGAGACGTGTACCAGGTCCCTAGACATTTCCTCCATCATCGCAGCCTCCAATGGAGAAAAACAGACTGGGGCTGAAGAGGCTCAGTCTTCCGAGACTCCTTGTCCCAGAATGTCGAGAGAAGGTTCTACTTTGCAGGCTCCCGGCCGTCGTCCTTCTGGTACATAGACCTTGCTCTGCGTTTTGAGCCCCTGGAGTAACTTAGAAGAGCTCTGAGTCTTGGAGGCTTCGGCATTACCTGCCACCACTCTATCCACGTGCTCCTGTCCCAGGACGAGATCCCGGGCTACAGGAAGGGCCAGGGAGGTTTTTGGCTGGGCAGGGGCCTGCATCAGTCGGATAAGGCTGGACCTCCAATAGTCTTCGTCGGTAGCTGCCGGTTCCTCAATCTTGTGATGCCTCCTGATTAGGCCAATCACTCTTCTATAGGCCGAGTCGTCCGTCGGGGAGCCCTCTCTACCGTCGACCGAAGCTTCGGCTTGAGCCCGGGGAGCCGGGTCACCGGGCACCCCCACCGGGCGCCTTGGTCCTGGTACAACAGGAACTCCCCTGCAGAGGTACTGGTCCTCCCCGCCGGAGGTCTCCGCACCAGGGGCGGGGGTTAGGACAGGCATCGCCGAACCGGCGAGGACTAGCGTCCGATCCAGTTCCCTAGAGGACGAGGACGCGGTTCCCGTGGGCTGACCCGACAGCGGGAACCGTTCCTTAAAGTCCAAGGGCCGCACCAGCTGGGCTGGTTCGGCCAGGCTGCCCGTAAGGAAGCGCGGTTCCCCCCGCTGGGCGGGGTGAACCAGCGGCTTCGCGGTCTTACGCCTTCCTGCCGAGTCCTTCTCGCGTTTCTCCCTGCGAGGGTCATAACTATGCTTGGAGGGAGGTCTCCTTGGCGAGAACTCCCTGGACCGCCGATCCGGGGAACACTGAAGCTCCGACTCACGGGGTACGAAAACCCAATCGCCATCGGGTGACCTACTCCTCCTATGTTTCCTTCGTGGAGAACGGGAGCGCCTCCTGCTGTACCTGGAACGTGACCTTGAGCGGGAACGCCTGCTCCTGGACCGCTCTCTCTGACGCCGATGTCTTCTTCTGGCTTCTTCACCCGACGAGAAAGACTCCTCCGAAGAGCCTGACGTCACTGTACCTACCGTACGGCGGGCGGGAGCGGGGACCGCGGGGGACTTCGCGACTCGTTGTGTACCCGAGGTAGAGGGTTGCAGGAAGGCTTCAGGGACTTCCGTGAGAGGGGTTGGAAACGTGGGTTGGCGCCCAACACTAGGGAACCAGGAATCCAGGCCCTCTTCCATCCGCATAGGGGACCTACCTGGTGTCTTAGGCAGCTTCCAACCGAAGGCATCACTCCCTGCGGAACCTAACTTACCCTGGTTATCGCCGCCTGCCGAAGAACCTGAAACACAGGCCCACGAAGGGGGCGAAGACATAGAAATAACATTGCTATCCCACAAGGGATCATCGGAGGAAACGTGCCCCCCAACCACAAGGGCCGAGTCTCCAGAGCTCCCTGACACAGCACTACCGGGCTCCTCGCTAGCCCGAGAAGGACCCACAACCCCCACTTCACATTCACCAGACTCCTGGGGAAGAACGCTCGGTTCTTTCCCCACGATGGACTTACCTCGTCCCCTACTCTGGGTAGGGGAAGGAGAGACAGAAGCACCGTCGGACCGTTCACTGGGCGACGGTAGCGGCGAAGAAACACTAGCTTTCCTGGGTGAACGCTTCGATGCTTTCCTCTTTTTCGTGCCGTAACGCACCCACTGAATATCACTCCAACCAACACACTCGAGGCACGTATCCGACGACGAACAAACTTTGCCCCTACAGGAAGAGCAAAGGGAGTGAGGGTCCACTTCAGGTTTGGAGAGGAACGCTCCACACGATTTTCCGGCTCTAGGCCCAGGACAACGGCGGATCAGCTCCATAACGCACAAACACGAGACACAGGAACGCAGGGAATCAAAGGAATACACTTGGGAAGCACAAGGAAGGGTAGTGAACACACAGGAACACAAGGGATGAGCACAAGTTACCACGCGGTAAACACGTGGGACACACGCGGCGCACACAAAGGGTCGAGAGAGAACGAGAGCGACGTGTTGACACGTCGTGACCAGAGAACTTACTGGCGGTCACGACCCAGGCGGACCTCGACCTAGCGCAAAAGCTACCCTCGGGGCACGTTCTCTTACGCCCGAGATAGCCCTCCATAGAAAACGGGTTTTAGGGTATCCTACACAAAACTTTGGTCGGTAGAGAGGAGATTACAGGTAACTCCTAAGAACGTAGTTCGAGGTAAGTATTCGTGTTGGAACAAACAGAATTGCAAATATTTGAATCACCTAAAAATATTCACTAATAGGAAGAAACACTAATCCTCTGAAGGGAAGTCTTCCCCGCAGAGAAGTTGAAAAGTTAAATTACAAACAATTATAATTTCACTTAAATAATGAAGAAAAACAATCAGAAGCGCAACCTACCCAGCGAACGGAAAAGGTGCTCCCCCCCTTAGTAAACTGTCGGAAGCCCAAGAAAGGTGAACGGCCTTGAGAAGAGAAAGACTGAAGTCAATCTCTGAAACCACACTCCCTTCCCTCATTAATCCATATGTTCCCCGTGGAAGAGGGAAAGGCAAAGACAACAGTTGAACGGGGAGGGTACAAACGATGACGATTTCCCTGCGGCGGCGGCCGAGTCAACGGCAGGTTCTCCGCCGACGGAAAGACTGATGGACAAGGGGGGAGAGGTCGGAAGGGAAGGTTCCCCGGCCTTGCTCAAGTGTCTTGACAACATGCCATATACGTTATCACACACACAACACAAAAACTGAAAAATGAACTTACAACATATCTATATATATATATATGTAAACATTAAGAATGTTTTCATATACGTATATATATGGTAAAAGATAAAAATTAATGGCAGTCCAAAATAGGTAGGAGGAAGAGCGGTAACAACCGGTCTCCATCCGTGCTAAAAGTAAAGTGAGCTAAATCACTGGTGTTTGAGCGGAAGCGTTAGCAAGCAAACTAGAGGTATGGCTAGTTAACCCTCGCTAAATTTTAATGGCTCGTCATTTCAGCTTCGCTGAAAGTAATACCGCTAAATAATTAGCATAGGTTTGTATTCCAGTTACGTAACAAATATTCTTTGGGGGTATCTGTAAGACGGGGGGAAAGGAACATATATACATTGTACTGTCATCTTAAGTCTAATAAAAAAAAAGAAATTGAAAGAAGTTTAGAGAGGACTAAAACCAAAAGAAAGTCTTAAGCCAGACTAAGCCACATGCCTTAAAATTATTAATATTAATGATATAAGATTCCACAAAACATTTTTGAAGGGGATGATTAAATCCAATAAATGATAGATCCCTCACTGATCTCAGAAAACTATTTTAACGATCTGAGAATGATTTGAGATCTCAAAGCATTTCTA
Organism: Palaemon carinicauda; assembly: GCF_036898095.1. Lineage (NCBI taxonomy): Eukaryota > Metazoa > Arthropoda > Malacostraca > Decapoda > Palaemonidae > Palaemon > Palaemon carinicauda. Next base: position 27,610,006 of record NC_090730.1, read on the forward strand.
AAAATTATTATTTTCTGGAATTTAAACTACAAAGCATTAATAATCCAAGTGCAGAACTCTAAAAGCATAACTATTTCCATCAGCAGGTAGGTATTACTGACAAAAACAACTGTCACAATCTGCTCGTTATTTAGTCTTACAGTCTAGTATTTCAGATTTACCAGTATATAAAATACTGATTTATAAGCACAAACTAAATTATAGTACCCGAGTGAGGATATTCTTAAATAAATTTCATAATATCCATTCTAAGTAAAACTATAAAATAACTTTCCAATTCTTAAACAAATCTAAATTATACAGTAATTCAAGGAACAAGAACATGATTATGCCTACTTAGGTTATAAATCAATTAAATATTTTCAAGTAATAGAACATATCAAAAAAACAGGATGAGCTGCAATAGTAAAACTCTGAAAGGAGGGAAGGACTTAAAGATAAAAAATACGTTCTTGTACCTAGCTTCAAAGCTAACATAAATGATGCTTCACAAACATGAAGAATTTATAAAAACCTTAAAAATTTAGCACATATACAGTAAAACGGTAACACTGACAACATATTTCTTAAGCCTAGCACATCAAAGCATACACCAAGAGCAGAAACTATTAATAAATTATGCAAAAATATGACAAATTTGGAAATAATTTTTATTTTTCCTATACAAATCTTGAGCTCTTTACAGTGGAAATATATCTCGGCAACAACTGAAACTAGCCATAAAACTTTTTGCGAGATGTAACTACCCACTGCTTGTTAGCAGGAGGAGCAGACCGGCCAACCCAATCACACCCATACTGGTAACATGACATCACTTTTGAATTGCAGACAGGACTTCTTGGGGGTTACGTGACGCCATAACAAGTATGTGTATAGAGATTTAGGTTTGTATAATTAGGAAAAATATAAATTCTTTCCAAATTTGTCATTTGTTCTAGCACTAACTACAAACCTTTCGCTCTTTGTAGTGGAGCCCATCTGGCCGTTTCCTGTCCCGGGGTACAACTCTGTGCTTCGCAGGAGCTTCTCAAAAACTTACTACCCGGTAACGTCTACCCTTGACCAACTGCTACTTGTCCTACAAGAGCTGAGGTGTTTCCTACCACATTTTGTTAAGCTGCCAGAGGACCTATCGATAAGGTACAGTATCCAGGTTCCTATGGTTACGTCTTGCAGGTTATGGGCTGTGAAGTTTGTTTGGCATTTCCACACACCCACATGTAAACCCTGCGTCACAGAGAGGTTCTTATTGAACTGCCAGGAATGTGCTAATACCTGACGTCGTGAGCTTTGGGTCTTCGGTCGAGACGAGGGGAGTCCGAATGTAGGGTTTATTCGACCACCTGTTGAATCTGGGCAGAAATGTTCATGGTGATCCTCCTCTTGAACCTGCTCATACTAACAAATAGTCTGTTGATCTGTGAGTGAACTCTTGCCGTTCACTTGAGATACTTCTTCAGCGTCCTCACTGGGCATAATAACAGCTAACCTAGATCATCCGTTACAGAACAGAGACTCTCAACTCTGAAAGACCAGAACCCAGAATCCACTACAGCAGGATTTTGTCTTTGCAACAAACTCAGGTACAAAAATAACCGTCAACTGCCCCCTTCGCCTTGAATGGGCAATATCATAGGATAGACCATGTAGTTCACTGACTCTCTTTGTAGAGGCCAGGGGTAACAGAAAAACAGTCTTAAAGTTCAAGTCAATCTGATCACTGACAAAGTGGTTCGTAAACTGTTCTTTTCAGGGCTCGTAATACACAAACTACTTTCCAGGGAAGAGGTCTGACTTCCAACTGAGGGCAAGAGCGCTCGAAACTTGGTATGGGGGGAGAGAATTCTGCTGAGAAGGAAATGTTAACTCCATTCAATTTAAAGGCAAGGTTCAAGGCTGAGCATAGTTATACCAGATCTTGAGAAAGTTACAGAGAGGACTTCTCGTGATTTACCACAATCCCCTTTCACTACCGAGACAGAGCAGAGTTTTCCTTCCTAAAAGTACTGTACAACAAAAATCCACTATTACTGGGATAGTAGCACTGATAAGAGTGATATCCCTTCCACGACACCAACCACAAAAGATAGACTACTTCATCTGATAGACGGCAAGAGACGACTCCCGGAGGTATACTGACATTCTCGAAAAGCCTCTCGCCATAAGGAGTTGCTGAATAACCTCCAGGCGTGAAGCTGTATTGAAGATATTGCTACGTGGAATATACATGTGTCTGTTTGAGTAGATTGGGAAATGGATGGAGCTCCCTCAGTACCTCTGTGAGCAGATATAGAAGGGAACCACTGCATGCTGCCACATCGAAACTATTAGTCATCGAGAGATCTGGTGATGCCCTTACCTTGTTCAGAAGCCTCCTTACTAGGCAGAAGGGGGATGAACATGTAGACGTCCATGTTGTCTCTCTGGTGTTGGAAGGAGTCCTGCCAGAAAGCCTGGGAATCCGGTACTAGCAAGCAATACACCGGAAGCTTCTGACTGAAGGACGCAAACAGGTCTATCATCGGCGAAACCCACAAAGTCAAGACTTTGTTGGTTATCTGATGTTTCAAAGACCACTCGGAGCCAACTATCTGAGTCTTCCCACTCAGAATGTCCGCCATAATATTCTTTTTGCCCAGGATGAAGTGGGCTGATAGGGCTAAAAGATGTCTTCCATCCAGAGGGTCTGTGAAAAAGTACCTTCTTACTTGTTTTTTTATGTAAGCCACTATAGTAAGTGTTGTCGCTCAACACCACGGTGTGTCCTGAAAAGAGGTGATGAAATTGCATGAGCGCTAATAAAGTTACCCTAAATTCTACGAGGTTTATGTGGCAATGGGGCTCAGACTAGATCCCAGAGGCCATGTAGTGCATCAGGTGAGCCCCCACCCTTTTGATTCATTTGTGAAGAGCATCAATTCCAGGTGAGGAGAGAGATCTACTCTGAGCAGGTTGGTGTCTGACAACCACCAACTAATATCTTTCTCTTGCTCTGACCCAATAGGAACCAATAGTTTCAGAGATCTTTGTGCTTTCACCAGAATGTCTTCAACTGCCACTGAAGAGAATAAATGTGCAGACAGCAGTTGGGTACCAGTCACTCCAAGGAGTATAGGTACCCGAGTAACCTACGAACCTCAGCCACCAATATGCTGGCAGTACGTCTTGCGAAAGATATGAGCAAGCTGACTGTTTCAGTCTCTATTTTTTCTATGGAGGGACAGACTTTGTCTAGTGTGGAGTCTATTTTCATCTATAGTTATACCAGATCTTGAGAAAGTTACAGAGAGGACTTCTCGTGATTTACCACAATCTCCAGATCGTGGCAAAACTTGTGTTTGTCTTTATGGAGGAAAAGGGTCTCCCTCATTATTATCCTTATTATTATTACTTGCAAAACTACAACCCAAGTTGGAAAAGCAGAATCCGCCAGTTGTCTAAATAACGAAGGAGACGAATGCTGTACTTGTGTGCCAAGGTGGACACTAGGAAAAATACATTTGTGAACACCTGTGGCGCTGTGGACAGGCCAAAACACAGCACCTTGAATTGGTATATCCTGTCATTTAGAATGAACTTCAAGTACTTCCTTGACGATGGATGAAAGGCGATCTGGAAGTACACGTCCTTGAGATCCAGCGTTATTATGAAGTCTTTTAGTCTGACGGACTGCCCGACCGCCTGGGCTGTCTCCATCATGAACGGGGTTTGTTGGACAAACTCCTTCTGAGAGATCTAAGAACAGTTTCCAGCCTCCTATCACCTTCTCTTAAAAGATAGTCAACTGCAGTAGCCTGGGGACTCATCTACGACTCATGAAGAGCATCCATCTCCAATACGGTCTGAACTTCGGCCTAAAGGGCCTGTTCTTTCGTGGATCTCCTCGTGTATGAACTCAACATCACTGGATGTAGGATAAGAGGAGGGAGAGACCGAGTGAACGGGACATGATGTCAACGACCGACCAAAGTTCGGCCCTGTGAAACATCCACCTCTGCCACCTGCTCTGTAGGCATCCTCCCACCGTTGGAATGGTAGGAGGAATGATCCCCCCAGCAGGATCGACCATGCCTCCCTCCCTTCGCTCCTCTACGCTTAGAACCTCTAGCTCGAAGAGACTGTTTGGATCCTTGCTTAGAAGCTGGCTGCTTTGGTGCTTGAGAACCTTTCCTATGTTTCTGATGTTTAATCGGTTACGATCGCTGTGATGGTGGAGTACGGGCGGGAACTCATTACCCGATGGAGGAGGGAGTCTTGGCTCGCCTTCCTCCACTTCTTGGCAACTGCCTTGATGTCCTCCACATTAAAGGGTGAGGGAATGTCCATCAAGGAGTTGTGAAGCTTCATAGCTTCCCTCCTAGGCACCTGTTTATGAAATTTCGAGATTACCATGCTCTTGCTCCAGATATGTCCATGGGTGTTGGGAAATTTAGGACAGAAATTAAGAATTTTGAACGTGGTTTGACACTGACCCCAACGAGCTCCAATGAATCCCGGGCAAACTGAAATTTTCTCGTGTTAAGGGTGATGCCATCTCGTGCACAGAGTTCAAGCCACTCACAGGTTTGGAAGAAAGATACCCCAACTGACTCTGCCCACATACAATTATCAACTTATTTCACTTTGTCAAGAAAGACTGCAATGATGCTGTCAAATCTCTGAGTGTATGCATCACCACTGGCAAGGAATGCTTGGGGTGCGACCTTGTACTGGAATCTAACCCATACGCTGATAAAGGTGGTGATGTGTCTGAACTCTTCACGGATCAGTACTGAGTGATATCCGTTCCATACATGTGATAAAAGTTTTAGTGTTCTGAAGGATTCGATCAGCAAGACGGAATGGACTACAAACATGGTGGGTCTGTCGTACAGCATGACAGTTCTGTGGCTGTAAGTCGACTGTGCGTCTAGAGCTTCCATCAACTTTACTTGTGACAACCATCCTGGTACACCATGTAACATGGGTATTTGGATTGACCCGTTCATTAACTCCAATACTAACATCACACTCCACGTCTTTGAAAACTTTGTCATACCAATATATGGGCACCAGGGAGGGTTTCTTCACAGCCACAGGTTTGGCTTCTGGGTCAACATGTACAGTAGTTGCAAGGGTTCACATTTCATCATGGGGAGGGGTTGGTGCTCACGGACATTGAAAGTAGTGTCACCACAATAGTCCAGGAGACAATCCCTGAGTATGGGACATCTCCCTCAGTAGCTATTAGTCCTGGTGGCAATGACTTTGGCAATGGTGGGGGTACCTAGCCTTGTTTGAGGCAATGGCAGGCCAGATCGTTTGTGCTCTCTAAGGATGAAAAATATTATTTTTATTAATAAAATAAATTTTTGAATATACTTACCCGGTGATTATATAAGCTGCAGCTCTGCTGCCCGACAGAAAAACTCTACGTTCAAAATACGCCAGCGATCGCTATGCAGGTAGGGGGTGTACATCAACAGCGCCATCTGTCGAGCAGGTACTCAGTACTCAATGTAAACACAGAACCAATTTTCTCCTCGGTCCACTGGGTCTCTATTGGGGAGGAAGGGAGGGTCCTTTAATATATAATCACCGGGTAAGTATATTCAAAAATTTATTTTATTAATAAAAATTTTATTTTTATTAGTAAAATAAATTTTTGAATATACTTACCCGATAATCATGTAGCTGTCAACTCCGTTGCCCGACAGAATTCTACGGGAGGGATACGCCAGCTATCACAATACTAGAAGGGGGTGTACTCACCAGCGCCACCTGTGGCCAGGTACTACAGTACTTCTTGTTGACACCTCCTCAATTTTTCCTCGGTCCACTGGTTCTCTATGGGGAGGAAGGGAGGGTCAATTAAATCATGATTATCGGGTAAGTATATTCAAAAATTTATTTTACTAATAAAAATAACATTTTTCAATATTAAACTTACCCGATAATCATGTAGCTGATTCACACCCAGGGGGGTGGGTGAAAACCAGTGTACAAGATTAAAGGATAGCTAAGTATCCCGTATTTCATATAACAGTTATCTCAAAATAACAATGAAATAATAAGTACCTGGTAAGGAAGTCGACTTGAACCGTTACTCTGCCTCTTTTTTAAGTTCGTCTTCCTTACTGAGCGCAGCGTTCCTCTTAGGAGGCTGAATCAACTCAAAGGTGCTAAAGTATATAGGGCTGCAACCCCTACTAAAGGACCTCTACACAACCTCTAACCCAGGCACTTCTCAAGAATGAATTGACCACCCGCCAAATCAAAAGGATGCGGAAGGCTTCTTAGCCTACCGTAACAACCATAAAAACAACAATAAAAGCATTCAAGAGAAAGGTTAAAAAAGGTTATGGGATTAAGGGAATGTAGTGGCTGAGCCCTCACCTACTACTGCACTCGCTGCTACGAATGGTCCCAGGGTGTAGCAGTTCTCGTAAAGAGACTGGACATCTTCAAGATAAAATGATGCAAACACTGACTTGCTCCTCCAATAGGTTGCATCCATTATGCTCTGCAGAGAACGGTTTTTATTAAAGGCCATCGAAGTAGCTACGGCTCTCACTTCGTGGGTCCTTACCTTCAGCAAAGCAAGGTCTTCCTCCTTTAAGTGAGAATGGGCTTCTCTAATCAGAAGCCTTATATAATACGAAACCCCGTTTTTGGACATGGGCCTCGAAGGTTTCTTGATGGCACACCATAAGGCTTCTGACTGTCCTCGAATAGGTTTTGACCTATTAAGATAATATTTCAGAGCTCTGACAGGGCAAAGAACTCTTTCTAGCTCGTTACCTACCATGTTGGAGAGGCTAGGTATTTCAAACGATCTAGGCCAAGGACGTGAAGGAAGTTCATTCTTAGCTAAGAATCCGAGCTGTAAAGAACATGTTGCAGATTCGGATGTGAACCCAATGTTCTTGCTGAAGGCATGAACCTCACTGACTCTTTTAGCTGTTGCAAGGCAGACGAGAAAAAGAGTCTTGAGGGTAAGGTCCTTGAAGGAAGCTGACTGGAGAGGTTCGAACCTAGGTGACATAAGGAACCTTAAGACTACGTCTAGGTTCCAGCCTGGAGTGGGTAGACGAAGCTCTTTAGAAGTCTCAAAAGACTTAAGGATGTCTTGAAGGTCCTTGTTGGAAGAAAGGTCCAAACCTCTGTGGCGGAGAACTGAAGCCAACATACTCCTGTACCCTTTAATCGTAGGAGCTGAAAGGGATCTCTCATTCCTAAGATGTAATAGGAAGTCAGCTATTTGGGTCACAGAGGTATTGGTAGAGGAAACTGCATTGGCTCTACACCAGCTCCGGAAGACTTCCCACTTGGATTGGTAGACTCTACGAGTGGATACCCTCCTTGCTCTGGCAATCGCACTGGCTGCCTCCTTCGAAAAGCCTCTAGCTCTAGCGAATCTTTCGACAGTCTGAAGGCAGTCAGCCGAAGAGCATGGAGGTTTGGGTGCAACCTGTCTACGTGAGGTTGACGTAGAAGGTCCACTCTTAGAGGGAGAGTCCTGGGGACGTCGACCAGCCATTGTAGTACCTCTGTGAACCATTCTCTTGCAGGCCAAAGGGGAGCAACCAGCGTCAGCCGTGTCCCTTCGTGCGAGATGAACTTCTGAAGGACTTTGTTTATTATCTTGAACGGTGGAAATGCGTAAAGGTCGAGATGGGACCAGTTCAGCAGAAAAGCATCCACATGAACTGCTGCTGGGTCTGGAACTGGGGAACAGTACAAAGGAAGTCTCTTGGTCATGGAGGTGGCAAACAGATCTATGGTCGTCTGACCCCACAAGGTCCAAAGTCTGTTGCACACGCTCTTGTGGAGGGTCCATTCCGTGGGAATGACCTGATCCCTTCTGCTTAGGCGATCTGCTGAGACGTTCATGTTGCCCTGAATGAACCTCGTAACTAGGGTGAGGTTTAGACTTCTTGACCAAATGAGGAGGTCCCTTGCGATCTCGTATAGGCTCCTCGAATGGGTCCCTCCTTGCTTGGAGATGTAAGCCAAGGCTGTGGTGTTGTCGGAGTTCACCTCCACCACCTTGCCTAGCAGGAGGGACTTGAAGTTCAATAGGGCTAAATGAACTGCTAGTAGCTCCTTGCAGTTGATGTGGAGCGTTTCCTGTTCCTCGTTCCACGTTCCCGAGCACTCCTGTCCGTTCAAGGTCGCGCCCCAGCCCGAGTCCGATGCATCCGAGAAGAGATGAAGATTGGGGGTCTGAATCGCCAACGATAGGCCCTCCCTGAGAAGGAGATTGGTCTTCCACCACAAGAGAGTGGTCTTCATCTCTTTGGTGACTGGGATAGAGACTGCTTCGAGAGTCAAACCCTTGTCCCAATGAGCTGCAAGATGGAATTGAAGAGGGCGGAGGTGGAGTCTCCCTAGCTCGACGAACAGGGCCAACGATGAAAGGGTCCCTGTGAGACTCATCCACTGTCTCACCGAGCAACTGCTCCTCTTCAGCATGCTCAGGATGCAATCTAGGGCTTGGCTTATCCTTGGGGCCGATGGAAAAGCCCGAAAATCCTGACTCCGAATCTCCATTCCCAGGTACACAATGGATTGGGAGGGAATGAGCTGAGACTTTTCTAGATTGACTAACAGACCCAGTTCTTTGATCAAGTCCAAAGTCCAGTTGAGACTCTCCAGACAGCGACGACTCGTGGAGGCTCTCAACAGCCAGTCGTCTAAATAAAGGGAGGCTCTGATGTCCGATAAGTGGAGGAATTTTGCTATATTCCTCATCAGATGCGTAAACACCATAGGAGCTGTGCTTAGGCCAAAACACAGGGCTTGGAATTGGTAGACAACCTTTCCAAAAACGAATCTCAGGAAAGGTTGGGAGTCTGGATGAATAGGAACGTGAAAGTAAGCATCTTTCAGGTCCAACGAGACCATCCAGTCCTCCTGCCTGACCGCTGCTAGGACCGACTTCGTCGTCTCCATCGTGAACGTCTGCTTGGTGACATAAGCATTGAGCGCGCTGACGTCCAGCACCGGTCTCCAACCTCCTGTCTTCTTGGCCACCAGAGACGGTTGTAGAAGCCCGGGGATTGATGGTCCCGGACTATAACCACTGCCTTCTTCTGTAAAAGGAGCGACACCTCCTGGTGTAACGCTAGCCTCTTGTCCTTTTCTTTGTAGTCGGGAGAGAGGTTGATGGGAGATGTGGTCAGAGGGGGTTTGCGGCAGAATGGTATCCTGTAACCCTCCCTCAGCCAACTGACAGACTGGGCGTCTGCACCTCTCTTTTCCCAGGCTTGCCAGAAGATCTTGAGTCTGGCTCCTACTGCTGTCTGGAGATGAGGAGAGTCAGTTTTTGCCTTTAGAAGCCTTGGAACCTTTCCTAGACTTGCTCCTGGAAGAGTCTGGACGGGAGCTTCCTCGGCTGGGGGCTCTACCACGAAAGGGCGGAATAAACCTCGTAGCAGGAGTATCAGCCACTGGGGTGCGATAAGTCCTGGGGACTGAGGTAGCAACCTTAGTCTTACGAGCTGATGAGGCCACAAGATCATGGGTGTCCTTTTGTATCAGGGCCGCAGACAAGTCCTTAACAAGCTCTTCGGGAAACAGGAACTTCGAGAGCGGAGCGAAAAGGAGCTGAGACCTTTGACAAGGTGTGATGCTGGAGGAAAGGAAGGTACAAAGCTGCTCCCTTTTCTTAAGCACTCCTGACACAAACATTGATGTAAGCTCGCCAGATCCATCCCTAATAGCCTTATCCATGCAGGACATTAAGAGCATGGCTGAGTCCTTGTCCGCAGGGGAGGTCTTCTTGCTAAGGGCCCCCAGGCACCAGTCTAGGAAATTGAACATCTCAAAGGCTCTAAATACACCCTTCAGGAAGTGATCAAGATCTGAGAAGGTCCAGCAAACCTTAGAGCGCCTCATTGCTGTTCTACGAGGAGAGTCTACCAAACTTGAGAAGTCAGCCTGGGCAGAGGCAGGTACTCCCAAGCCTGGTTCCTCTCCTGTGGCATACCAAACGCCCGCTTTAGAAGTGAGCTTAGTCGGAGGAAACATAAAGGAAGTCTTTCCTAGTTGCTGCTTAGACTGCAACCACTCCCCTAAAATCCTTAACGCTCTCTTAGAGGACCTTGCAAAGACGAGCTTAGTATACGTTGACTTGGCTGGCTGCATGCCCAGCGAAAACTCAGATGGCGGAGAGCGGGGGGTAGCAGAGACAAAATGGTCTGGGTATACCTCTCTGAAAAGAGCCAAGACCTTACGAAAGTCAATAGGAGGCGGAGAAGACTTGGATTCATCCACGTCTGATGAGGGATCCAGGTGTGCAGCCTCATCATCAGAAACCTCATCACCAGAGTGTAGCGAAGTGAGAGGTAAGGTATGCTGAACAGCAGAATCTGCACGAGCTGGAGCAAAAACGCTTGTGGTTTCCTCCTCAAGTCTCTGTTGAGGGAACACCTGAGGCTCAGGCTGCAAAGGCTGGTCAAAAGAAGTAGCAGAAGGTAGGCGCATGGGTGGAGGAGGCTGACTCCTGGTATGAGTGTCTTGACTCAAGAGTTGCGCTTGCTGTAAGGTTGGTGGATGCGCAGTAGCAGGTTCCTGAGGAACGAGTTGAGGTTCCTGAGGTGTGAGCTGCGAGCGTTGAGGTAGTGGCTGCGCAGAACGCAGTAATTGTCTCGCGAGTTGAGGTTCCTGAGGCGCAAGGCTAAGGTGTTGAGGTTCTCGCCTTGAGGAGGGTTGAGGTCACTGCAGCGAGAGCTGAGGAGTCTGTCTCATGGATGGGAGAGGTTGTTGTACCTCAAGAGAGAGTTGCCTCACTGGTGGAACTGCAAGTGGAAGCGGAGGAAGTAAGGTATAAGCTTCCTGTTCCCATTGCTGAGGTTGCCTTAAGGAAGGCGGAGGTAGCTGCACACCACTGGAAACTGTCAACTCAGTACGTGGTAAGGTATCCTGAGGAGCCTCAACATCGTACGCCTGGCAGGCAGGACTGCGGTTAGGCGGAGCGATCGCAGGAGGAGGTGTAACCTTCTCAGCCTGACACTCACGCATCAAGACCGCAAGTTGTGACTGCATGGACTGCAGTAGAGTCAACTTGGGGTCGGCAGACACTAAGGTCTGCTGAGGCAAAGCCTTAACAGAAGAGATCTGTTGCGGCAGCACCTTACTCCTCTTAGGAGGTGTGCATTCAACTGATGACTGCGGCGAGTCAGAGCTGATCCAATGACTGCAGCCAGGTTGTAGAGCTCTTGAGGTCTGGACTTTGCGTTTGAGAGGTCTTGAGACCTGAGTCCAACGTTTCCTCCCTGACAATTCTTCAGCAGACGAGTAAAAGACGGGCTCAATCGTCTGCGGGTGGGAGTGACGGTCTCTGGAAGACACGCCCGCAACCACCGAGGATACTTCTGTGCGCCGATCAAGGCCTGCCGAACCCTTTTGCCCTTCGACATTGCTTCTCCCCTGGGCTTGGGAGCTTGCAAGAGGTCCCGGACTGGGAGGACGACTGGCACGCACAGAAGTACCCTCACGCACCACACTGACACTGACACTAGCACTTGGCACTGCACTGACACTAGCACTCGTCACAGCACTGGCACTATTACCACCCACTGCACTCTTGACCTTAAGTTCCTTGACTTCGGCCATAAGAGACTTATGATCACTAACCACCGACTCCACTTTGTCACCTAAAGCCTGAATGGCACGCAAAACAACAGACATATCAGGTTGAGGGCAAATAGTAGGTTCGGGGGTAGCCACTACAGGGGGAGGAAAAGGTAGGGGATCATGAGGTGAGGAAAAAAGTGAAGAGCGAGAAGAACTCCTCCTAACTCTCTCTCTCTCTAACTTGGTTGAATACTTAAGAAATCGGACAAAATCAAGTTCCGAAAGTCCGGCGCATTCCTCACATCGATCTTCCAACTGACAGGGTCTTTCCCTACAGTCAGAACAAGCGGTGTGAGGATCTACCGAGGCCTTCGGAATACGCCTATTACAAGACCTACATCGTCTATGGGGTGGGGCTTGTGAAATGTCAGACATCTTGAATCAAAGAGTTAGCCAAGTGGGGATTCCAAATCAAGCAAAAAGATCGTTAACCATTAATCAGAACTAAATAATAGCTATCTAAGCTAATATAGAAGTTTTCCAGTAAAGCGACAGCCGAAATCTGAGAGAAATACTTCACCAAAAGCCGTGAAAATACTCCAAGATCATAAGCGTATCCCAGAATGTCTTGCCGGAAGCACGACAGAGGAAAAATTGAGGAGGTGTCAACAAGAAGTACTGTAGTACCTGGCCACAGGTGGCGCTGGTGAGTACACCCCCTTCTAGTATTGTGATAGCTGGCGTATCCCTCCCGTAGAATTCTGTCGGGCAACGGAGTTGACAGCTACATGATTATCGGGTAAGTATATTGAAAAATAACATTTTTCAATATTAAACTTAGCCGGTGATTATATAAGCTGATTCACACCCAGGGGGGTGGGTAGAGACCAGCATTACTTGTTTACATTATGAGCTAAGTATTTTGTATTTCATTTTAGCAGTTATTCAAAATAACAAACATAAAATAAATAAGTACCTGGTAAGGAAGTCGACTTGAACAATTACTCTGCCTTTTTAAGTACGTCTTCCTTACGGAGCCTCGCGATCCTCTTAGGATGCTGAGCGACCCCTAGGATCTGAAGTATCAAGGGTTGCAACCCATACAACAGGACCTCATCAAAACCTCTAATCTAGGCACTTCTCAAGAAATGACTTTGACCACCCGCCAAATCAAGTAGGATGCGAAAGGCTTCTTAGCCTTCCGGACAACCCAAAAACAATAATAAAACATTTCAAGAGAAAGATTAAAAAGGTTATGGAATTAGGGAATTGTAGTGGTTGAGCCCTCACCCACTACTGCACTCGTTGCTACGAATGGTCCCAGAATGTAGCAGTTCTCGTAAAGAGACTGGACATTCTTAAGATAAAAAGACGCGAACACTGACTTGCTTTTCTAATAGGTTGCGTCCATTATACTTTGCAGAGATCTATTTTGTTTAAAGGCCACGGAAGTTGCGACAGCTCTACTTCGTGTGTCCTTACCTTCAGCAAAGCTTGGTCTTCCTCATTCAGATGGGAATGAGCTTCTCGTATTAACAGTCTGATAAAATAGGATAAAGCATTCTTTGACATAGGCAAAGATGGTTTCTTAACTGAACACCATAAAGCTTCAGACAGGCCTCGTAAAGGTTTAGTTCGTTTTAAATAGAACTTAAGAGCTCTTACAGGACATAAGACTCTTTCTAGTTCATTTCCAACCATACGATAAGTTTGGAATATCGAACGATATTGGCCAAGGCCGAGAAGGCAGCTCGTTTTTGGCTAGAAAACCAAGTTGTAGAACATGTAGCCGTTTCGGATGAGAATCCGATGTTCTTGCTGAAGGCATGAATCTCACTGACTCTTTTAGCTGTGGCTAAGCATGCCAGGAAAAGTCTTTAAGGTGAGATCTTTCAGGGAGGCTGATTGTAGCGTTTCAAACCTGTCTGACATAAGGAATCTTAGTACCACGTCTAAATTCCAACCAGGTGTAACCAAACGACGCTCCTTCGTGGTCTCAAAAGACTTAAGGAGGTCCTGTAGATCTTTATGTTGGAAAGATCTAAGCCTCTGTGACGGAAGACTGATGCCAACATGCTTCTGTAACCCTTGATAGTGGGAGCTGAAAGAGATCGTTCTTTCCTCAGATATAAGAGGAAGTCAGCTATTTGAGTTACAGGGGTACTGGTCGAGGATACGGATACTGACTTGCACCAGTTTCGGAAGATTTCCCACTTCGATTGGTAGACTCTAAGGGTGGATGTTCTCCTTGCTCTAGCAATCGCTCTGGCTGCCTCCTTCGAAAAGTCTCTAGCTCTCGAGAGTCTTTCGATAGTCTGAAGGCAGTCAGACGAAGAGCGTGGAGGCCTTGGTGTACCTTCTTTACGCGTGGCTGACGTAGAAGGTCCACCCTTAGGGGAAGTGTTCTGGGAACGTCTACTAGCCATCGAAGTACCTCAGTGAACCATTCTCTCGCGGGCCAGAGGGAAGCAACTAGCGTCAACCTTGTCCCTTCGTGAGAGGCGAACTTCTGCAGTACCTTGTTGACAATCTTGAACGGAGGGAATGCATATAGATCTAGATGTGACCAATCTAGTAGAAAGGCATCTATATGAACTGCTGCTGGGTCCGGGATTGGTGAGCAAAATATTGGGAGCCTCTTGGTCATCGAGGTTGCGAAGAGATCTATGGTTGGCTGGCCCCAGGTGGCCCAAAGTCTCTTGCATACATCCTTGTGGAGGGTCCATTCTGTTGGAATTATTTGTTCCTTCCGACTGAGACAACCTGCCATGACATTCAAGTTGCCTTGGATGAACCTCGTTACTAGTGATATGTCTAGACCTTTTGACCAGGTGAGCAGGTCCCTTGCGATCTCGTACAACGTCAGAGAGTAGGTCCCTCCTTGCTTGGAGATGTACGCCAAAGCCGTGGTGTTGTCCGAGTTCACCTCCACCACTTTGCCTTGAAGGAGAGACCTGAAGCTTTTCCAGGTCAGACGTACTGCCAGAAGCTCCTTGCAGTTGAAATGCATTGTCCTTTGACTCGAGTTCCATAATCCCGAGCATTCCCGACCGTCTAATGTCGCACCCCAGCCTACGTCCGATGCGTCCGAGAAGAGAACGTGGTTGGGAGTCTGAACAGTTAGGGGAAGACCCTCTCTAAGGTTGATATAGTCCTTTCACCAAGTCAGACAAGACTTTATCTTTCCGGAAACCGGGATCGAGACCGCTTCTAGCGTCTTGTCCTTTTTCCAGTGAAAAGCTAGATGGTATAGAAGAGGACGGAGGTGTAGTCTTCCTAGTGACACAAATTGATCCACGGATGACAGTGTCCCTACCAGACTCATCCACAGCCTGACTGAGCAGCGTTCCTTCTTCAGCATCTTCTGGATGGATAGCAGGGCTGGGGGCTGATCGTCTTGTTCAGCAACGTCCTCATCAGAGGGTTCCTCATCCGAAACTGATGAGGATACGGCAACGGAGTGGGCAACGTCTGACTCGCTGAATCCGGTCGCACTGGTGGATGCGTGACGGAGCCGGACGCAATATCATGGAACTGCTGCACAGTCTGTGAACTGTCAACAACCATGGGTGCGCGAGGAAGTACAGCGTCAACCCGAGACTGTCTAGACCGTCTGGGTTGTGCAGTCAACACCCTACCGGGTTGCTGAGGTTGACGCACTGCGTCACAACAAGTCACCTCTGCTGGTTGTTGAACGTCCTGAACGTCAACAACCACCTCCGAGCGTCGCTTAACGTCAACGTGCGACTGGCAACCCACACTGGGTCGCATCGGTGGAGGAACCACCTCAACTGGCAGACGCGAGTAGGTTACCTCAGCGTCAACAGGGCGCACAACCGACCGGTTGGAAGGTTGTTGGCCAGAAGGAGGAACCACCTCAACTGGCAGACGCGAGTAGGTTACCTCAACGTCAACAGGGCGCACAACCGACCGGTTGGAAGGTTGTTGGCCAGAAGGAGGAACCACCTCAACTGGCGGACGCGAGTAGGATACCTCAGCGTCAACAGGGCGCACAACCGACCGGTTGGAAGGTTGTTGGCCAGAAGGTTCTTCTCCGCATTTAAGTCCTCTATCAAGGACGCAAGCTTGGACTGCATGGCTTGCAGCAAAGCCCATTTAGGGTCTACGGGAGCAGGTGTGGCAACAGACGGGGTTAGCGACTGAGGCGGAACCGTTTACCATCCCTGAAAGCCTTGTTATGTGTGACATAATAGTACAGCAAAACTTCAAAGGCTTGACAAAAGCTGAGAAGTTGACCTGTAAACAACTTGGAGCGTCTCCTGGCTAGGCGCCAGGGCGAGTCTACCAGAATTGAGAAGTCTATCTGGGCAGAGGCATGAACTCCCAAGCCGAGAACTTCTCTCGTGTCATATCAGACTCTCGCTCTATAAGCCAGTTTAAAAGAAGGGAAATCAAAGGCTGTATCCCTAAAAACTCCTCCTGGTGCAAAAACCAGTCGCCTAGCCAACTTAACGCTCTCTAGGAGAGCGAGAGAGCACTAGCTTAAAAACAACGGCTTCGAAGTAGCTAGGCCTAGAGTAAGTTCTGACGTTTAGGCGAACGAGGAGCAGCAGTTACAAGATCCGGACGAAGATCCTTAAAAAAATCGTCATGATTTAATTAAAGTCCATAGGAGGCTAAGCAGCTTAAGGCTCCTCTCCATCTGACAGAGTCCTCAAGGGAATATCAGTAGGAGGGAGAACAGCAACTTCCTCATCCACAGGAACCTTGTCCGATAAAAGCTAGGTTACCTCAGTGAGTCTCTCACTGGTGCATAAGTAGCAGACCAGAAGGCAACGTCATGTAACTGCTTGACAGTCTGTGAACTGTCAACAACTGAACTGTCAACCACAACAGGTGTGTGAGGACGTACAGTGTCCACTCGAGACTGCTTTGACTGTCTAGACTGAGCAGTCAAAACAACTCTAGAATGCGGAAGTTGACGCACCGCGTCAAAACAAAACAACTTAGACTGTTGTTGTACCTCGCGAACATCAACGGAAGATTCCGTGCGTCGCTGAACGTCAACATGCGGCTGGCAGGGTACACTGGAACGCATGGGTGGCGGGACTCTCTTGGAGTGCGGGAGAAGGTCGCCTCAGCGTCCACAGGACGCACAACCGTGGTTGGTTGTAGGCTAGAGGTTGGTGCAGTGTCAACCTTCTCCGCACGAAAGTCCTGCATCAATGACGTTAACTGAGACTGCATGGTCTGCAGCAAAGACCACTAGGGTCTACAGGAGCAGGTGCGGCAACAGACGGTGTGACTGCCTGATGCGGTACCGCTTTGCCTCTCTTAGGAGGTGAGCAGTCGTCGGAAGACTGCAGCGAGTCCGAACTGACCCAGTGGCTACAACTGGGCCGTTGGACTTGCGCGGAAAGGACCGACTTGCGGTTAATAAGCCGCGAGACCCTGGTCCATGGTTTCTTACGAGAAACCTCTTCCGCAGACGAGGAAAATGGGCTCTCTCGTCTTAGAGTGGGTGGGGCGATCTTGGGTAGATACGCCCGAAACCACAGAGGGAAAACGTCTGTTCGTTGATCAAGGCCTCTCGAACCCATAAGTCGTTCGACATTACTTCTCCCCTGGGCTTGGGAGCTTGCAAGAGGTCCCGGACTAGGTGAACGACAGGCACGAACAGACGAACCCTCGGACGCAACACTGTAACACTTTGCGCATATCACTTTATCACTTCGATTTTCTGTTTTGCACTTATTTCACTGAAATCGAAACTTTTACTGATATCTACCTGAAACACGCAATTCTACCCTTCATTAAAAGGTAGTAATTGCGAAATCAGTTGTATAATGCAAGCTCATTAATACCAGCAAAAAACAGAAAACATATTTTAAGATAAAAAAATCAGTGGCTGGGAAAGAGACTAAACACTAGTTCATATAACTACGTTTTCAATCTCTCACCGCACATAGCCTGGGGACGAGAATAAAAAACTAAAAACGTTTTATCCTTCCTCCCCGTACAGCGACTAGGGACGAGAGCAACTCGAGAAAAACGTTACCCGCTTGAACGGAACGTTTTCTCTCCTCTCTCTCCCTCCGTCTCTATCTCTCTCTCTCTTTCTCTCTTGATTTCGCACCAAAGAGAAGAGCCCAATTATATATCGTCAAAAAAACATGTTATTTGACTAAAGGAAAAAACTGAAAGGTTTTCCAAATAAAAAGTTCCTTTAATTTAGAATTTAAAACATTTAAGCTAAGAAAGAATGAACAAAACGTCAGAATCGATTTACTCTTACTGCAAAGTGAAACCGTGATACACTCTCTCTCTATCGTAACGATAGAGTGCATGTTGAACGTCCTGAACGTCAACAACTGCGTAGTCTAAAAAACTAAACGTTAGTTCATCTTTGAAAACAGTACGAAGACTATCAAAGAAATTCTTTCATAAAACATTAAATTTTAAAAAGTTCTAAATTCTTTAAAGGCTAAATACGATATAACGGGCTCAACGTTGATTAACTTCGGTTCCAAGTAAGGACCGCCTACTATCAGGAAAGGTCGCATATAAACAAAACATAAAAATTTATTTTTATATATTTATAATAAATGGAAAGTTAATCGAAGAGGCCTAATAAAGGCGGAGAGATATAAAATATATAGATCTATAACGTGTTAAGCAAAATTACTAAAAACCTAAACACACTTCCGTCTAAGGGAAGGGTCGGCCATTTAAAAGTAAAAGAGAGTCCATACTCTCCTTGTCACCATAATTAAATCTATCCAAAACGAGTTCAAGTTTTGAGATGAAGATAAAACACCTGCATAGCGAAAGCTCAAAACTAGAAATGTGTACTTCACCAAAATATGTGAAAACCAATCCAGTAAGCAATAGCGAATTTAGTAGGTCTTGCCTGTGGCACGACAGAGAGAAAATTGGTTCTGTGTTTACATTGAGTACTGAGTACCTGCTCGACAGATGGCGCTGTTGATGTACACCCCCTACCTGCATAGCAATCGCTGGCGTATTTTGAACGTAGAGTTTTTCTGTCGGGCAGCAGAGCTGCAGCTTATATAATCACCGGCTAAGTTTAATATTGAAAAAAGGTCAGATGATGGTTCAGCTGCTACCTCTGGGAAGTTTGCTGGAATGACACCCAGCATCTGCAGTGCTTCTCTGCATAGGAGTGCTTTTTAGATCTTTGAAGACACACATACAAACTGTTTGGCTAACCTAACATATCCTGTCTGATCATGGATGCATGCATGAACACTTATACCTCCCTTAATGCCAAAGGTCTTTCCTAATGGTGGCCATGACTTGCTCCATCGCATGCCTAGCACTTAGCACTCGATTAGTTGGTTTGTTTGGACCTGGTAGTGAGAGACGTCGCACAGTCTCCAACAGCAATTCTTGTGGCTTTACCCTATTCCTTCTGAGCTGTGAATGATACAATCTCCTCAAGGGTGCAATCAGTTTTGAGGTTCCCAAGGAGGTCTGAAAGGATTTCTGGGTGACAATTCCACGGACGAGATTGTCCTTGATGATCTCGCTACTGAAGTCAAAGGTGTGGGTGCACCCGGGCTGTGGACAACCTAGTCGTGAATTAACAAAGAGGCCTGACCCGTTAGATCACGAGGAAGGTTCTAATTCCTGTCCCTGGTGGTTGTACCATTTTGCTGAGCTTGATCTTGTCCACCAAGATGCTTTCCTCTTTCACTGCGAGACATCTAATGTCAGCTAGGAGATCGGCCTCTCACATCCCGGCAACATCCCCTCATACATCTCTCATCACATCAGTTGTGAGGTTGTCACTGCAACAATAGAACAGGGCTGTTGAGTCTTACACATCTAACATGGCCATCTCTGCCTTGTACATGGCAAACTGTCTGGTGAATGCTAACCACTGGTCTGAGTCACATCCAGAACTAATCTTGGGCGGAACCAGTTTAAACTTTGAAGGGGCAGGGGTTCCATGTGTGGCTTGTCATGCCTTTGTAAAGATATTGCGAGGGCTGCTGCAAATGAGTTGTCCAAGTCTTGATATTCCCAAGTGCAGCCCTCAACAGGGCACTCGAGTTTAGGCATTGTTAAGACTATGAGATGGCTGAATGAGACAAAGCATAAGGAGAAGACACTCTCTTCCTTGTATAACTCATTTAGTCAAAAGGATGACTCAGGAGTCACCTGGAACACAGAAGATACAAACCTAAGTATGGATAAACTGAGGTAAACGACATATCTATCTAAGAGTGACAGGAATGAGCCGACGGAGTACAGGAAAAGGGTGAGGTTTCATCGTCTTTAAGGATGAACTCTAAGAGGGAGAGTCAATCGTGGCCTTCTTCTTCCGCCACCTACCGTATCGCTGCCACTAGAGAAGAGGTCACTTCCTACACTCACTACAAGGAGACACCTGCGTACAGGAGTGATCCCTGCATGCAGGACAAAGGCCATAAGGGTTAGTCTCTACAGCTGACATAAAGATGCTGCACCAGAACCCTTCTATGCCAGGAAACACCCACATGGTGGAGCCTCACGTACAATCCCTCTGAAACAAAAAGGAACTGGAAAGTTTTTAAAGTTTAGGCCAATTTGTATTTATCGGTTAGAACGATTAAATGGATTGACAGGAGAGAGAGACTGCCCGTCCATTCTCCACCAAACCAAAATAAAAAGTGAGGTCATTTTACCAGGGTGAGTGTGAGCAGATGGCCGATCTAACCCCCTGTTAACTAGTGGTGGGTAGTTACACCTTCCTAAAAAGCCTTCTGGCTAGTTTCAGCTGTCGCTGAAATAATCTCTACTGTGAAGAGCGAAAGGGTTTTTATATACAGTAGTGCCAAAACAAACAAATTCCAGTAATTAGTCAAACTATGTGATGAAACAGAGAGAGAGAGAGAGAGAGAGAGAAAGATTTTAATATTTGGTATGTGAGCCCAGGGTGTCTATTCCTTCTAAGAATGTCAGCCAATCTATTAAAAATCTCTTCCTTACACATGAGTCCCTGAATGATAAGCACTGGCTTGTCTTATATCGAGAACAGAAAATTATTATGAAAATTAATACTCTTCCTTTGTGGTTATGCAGCAGGGTTTTACTCCTTCACTGTGACGTTTTAGCCATCTATAGTCGTTTCATCGATGTTAAGACAATTGGTTATGTCTTTTTTTTCAATCTATTATAGTTATACTGTCGCAGTTGGGTAGCTCTCAGCATGTTCGACTAAGGACAAGAAGTTTGTGAAAGTATTACCGTGATATTGCCAGATGATGACTGGTTAGACCACTTCCACAACTACATCTCCAATAATTTTATTACGTTAAATACATTACCATGGCAAATGAAAAGTCAAATTCATTAAGCATTTAGGTTAATAATTTTTACCATAATTAAAAACTACAGTATTGCGTTTATTTGATAAAAATGTTATTTTGATAATAAAATAAATTTTTGAATATACTTACCCGGTGATTATAATAGCTGCAACTCTGTTGCTCGACAGAAAACTCTAAGGTAAAACTCGCCAGCGATCGCTACACAGGTTGCGGGTGTGCCCAACAGCGCCATCTGTCGTCCAGATACCCAGTACTCAATGTAAACAAAGACTCAATTTTCTCCTCGTTCCACTGCGTCTCTATTGGGGAGGAAGGGAGGGTCCTTTAATTTATAATCACCGGGTAAGTATATTCAAAAATTTATTTTATTATCAAAATAACATTTTTCAATATTTAACTTAGCCGGTGATTATAATAGCTGATTCACACCCAGGGGGGTGGGTAGAGACCAGCAATATATGTTTACATTATTATGAGCTAAGAGTTTTTATTTCATTTTAGAAGTTATCAAAATAACAAAAACAAAATAAATAGGTACCTGGTAAGGAAGTCGACTTGAACAATTACTCTGCCTTTTTAAGTACGTCTTCCTTACGGAGCCTCGCGATCCT
The DNA here is from genome assembly GCF_036898095.1 of Palaemon carinicauda. NCBI lineage: Eukaryota > Metazoa > Arthropoda > Malacostraca > Decapoda > Palaemonidae > Palaemon > Palaemon carinicauda. The sequence goes on from NC_090730.1 coordinate 27,631,472, forward strand.
CTTAGGATGCTGAGCGACCCCTAGGATCTGAAGTATCAAGGGTTGCAACCCATACAACAGGACCTCATCAATACCCCTAATCTAGGCGCTCTCAAGAAATGACTTTGACCACCCGCCAAATCAACCAGGATGCGAAAGGCTTCTTAGCCTTCCGGACAACCCAAAAAACAACAATAAAAACATTTCAAGAGATAGATTAAAAGGTTATGGAATTAGGGAATTGTAGTGGTTGAGCCCTCACCCACTACTGCACTCGCTGCTACGAATGGTCCCAGTGTGTAGCAGTCCTCGTAAAGAGACTGGACATCCTTAAGATAAAAAGACGCGAACACTGACTTGCTTCTCCAATAGGTTGCGTCCATTATACTTCGCAGAGATCTATTTTGTTTAAAGGCCACGGAAGTTGCGACAGCTCTAACTTCATGTGTCCTTACCTTCAGCAAAGCTTGGTCTTCCTCACTCAGATGGGAATGAGCCTCTCGTATTAACAGTCTGATAAAATAGGATAAAGCATTCTTTGACATAGGCAAAAATGGTTTCTTAACTGAACACCATAAAGCTTCAGACAGGCCTCGTAAAGGTTTAGTTCGTTTTAAATAGAACTTAAGAGCTCTCACAGGGCATAAGACTCTTTCTAGTTCATTGCCAACCATATTCGATAAGCTTGGAATATCGAACGATTTCGGCCAAGGTCGAGAAGGCAGCTCGTTTTTGGCTAGAAAACCAAGTTGTAGTGAACATGTAGCCTTTTCTGATGAAAATCCGATGTTCTTCTGAAGGCATGAATCTCACTGACTCTTTTAGCTGTGGCTAAGCATACCAGGAAAAGAGTCTTTAAGGCGAGATCTTTCAGGGAGGCTGATTGTAGCGGCTCGAACCTGTCTGACATGAGGAATCTTAGTACCACGTCTAAATTCCAACCAGGTGTAACCAAACGACGCTCCTTCATGGTCTCAAAAGACTTAAGGAGGTCCTGTAGATCTTTATTGTTGGAAAGATCTAAGCCTCTGTGACGGAAGACTGATGCCAACATGCTTCTGTAACCCTTGATAGTGGGGGCTGAAAGTGATCGTTCTTTCCTCAGGTATAAGAGGAAGTCAGCTATTTGAGTTACAGAGGTACTGGTCGAGGATACAGATACTGACTTGCACCAGTTTCGGAAGACTTCCCACTTCGATTGGTAGACTCTAAGGGTGGATGTTCTCCTTGCTCTAGCAATCGCCCTGGCTGCCTCCTTCGAAAAGCCTCTAGCTCTCGAGAGTCTTTCGATAGTCTGAAGGCAGTCAGACGAAGAGCGTGGAGGCTTTGGTGTACCTTCTTTACGTGTGGCTGACATAGAAGGTCCACCCTTAGAGGAAGAGTTCTGGGAACGTCTACTAGCCATCGAAGTACCTCGGTGAACCATTCTCTCGCGGGCCAGAGGGGAGCAACTAGCGTCAACCTTGTCCCTTCGTGAGAGGCGAACTTCTGCAGTACCTTGTTGACAATCTTGAACAGTGGGAATGCATATAGATCTAGATGTGACCAATCTAGGAGAAAGGCATCTATATGAACTGCTGCTGGGTCCGGGATTGGTGAGCAATATATTGGGAGCCTCTTGGTCATCGAGGTTGCAAAGAGATCTATGGTTGGCTGGCCCCAAGTGGCCCAAAGTCTCTTGCATACATCCTTGTGGAGGGTCCATTCTGTTGGAATTACTTGTCCCTTCCGACTGAGACAATCTGCCATGACATTCAAGTTGCCTTGGATGAACCTCGCTACTAGCGATATGTTTAGACCTTTTGACCAGGTGAGCAGGTCCCTTGCGATCTCGTACAACGTCAGTGAGTGGGTCCCTCCTTGCTTGGAGATGTACGCCAAAGCCGTGGTGTTGTCCGAGTTCACCTCCACCACTTTGCCTTGAAGGAGAGACCTGAAGCTTTTCAAGGCCAGATGTACTGCCAGTAGCTCCTTGCAGTTGATATGCATTGTCCTTTGACTCGAGTTCCATATTCCCGAGCATTCCCGACCGTCTAATGTCGCGCCCCAGCCTACGTCCGATGCGTCCGAGAAGAGAACGTGGTTGGGAGTCTGAACAGCCAGGGGCAGACCCTCTCTGAGGCTGATACTGTCCTTCCACCACGTCAGGCAAGACTTCATCTTCTCGGAAATGGGGATCGAGACCGCTTCTAGCGTCTTGTCCTTTTTCCAGTGAAATGCTAGGTGAAATTGAAGAGGACGGAGGTGTAGTCTTCCTAATGACACAAACTGTTCCAGGGATGATAGCATCCCTGTCAGACTCATCCACTTCCTGACTGAACATCGTTCCTTCTTCAGCATGTTCTGGATGCATAACTGGGCTTGGCTTGTTCTGGGGGCCGACGGAAAAGCCCGAAAAGCTAGACTGTGAATCTCCATCCCTAAATACACAATAGTTTGGGATGGGACCACTTGTGACTTTTCCATATTGACAAGGAGACCCAATTCCTTGGTCAGATCTAGAGTCCACTTTAGATCCTTCAGACAGCGACGACTGGAAGAAGCTCTGAGAAGCCAGTCGTCCAAATAGAGGGAGGCTCGCATGTCCGCTAAATGAAGGAATTTGGCTACATTCCTCATCAGCCTCGTAAACACAAGAGGAGCTGTGCTTAGGCTAAAGCACAGGGCTTGAAACTGGTAGACAACCTTTTCGAAAACGAATCTCAGAAAAGGTTGGGAGTCCGGGTGGATGGGGACGTGGAAGTAGGCGTCCCTTAGGTCTAAAGAGACTATCCAGTCTTCCCTTCTGACCGCTGCTAGAACCGACTTTGTGGTCTCCATGGAGAACGTCTGCTTTGTGACAAAGACATTCAGCGCACTGACGTCTAGCACCGGCCTCCACCCTCCTGTCTTCTTTGACACCAAGAAGAGGCGGTTGTAGAATCCCGGGGTTTGATGGTCCAAGACTTTGACTACCGCTCCCTTCTCTAGTAAGAGAGACACTTCCTGTTTCAATGCTCGTCTCTTGTCTTCCTCTCTGTACCTGGGAGAGAGATCGATGGGAGACGTTGCTAGAGGGGGTTTTCGTACAAACGGGATCTTGTACCCCTCTCTGAGCAACTTCACAGATTGTGCATCTGCGCCTCTCTTTTCCCAGGTCTGCCAGAAGTTCTTGAGTCTGGCTCCCACTGCTGTCTGAAGAAGCTGGCAGTCAGACTCTGCCCTTAAAGGACTTGGTTCCTTTCTTCTTTCCTCGTTTCCCTTCGGCACGAGCACCTCCTCTGCTGGAGGCTCTGCCACGAAAGGGCGGAATAAAACGGGACGCTGGAGTGTCCATCCTTGGTCTAGCTGACAAGGTAGGCAAAGGGGTGGCTTTGCGAGCTGAGGACGCAACAAGATCGTGAGTATCCTTCTGTATCAAAGAAGCGGCAATTTCCTTAATCAGGTCTTCTGGAAAAAGGCACTTGGAAAGCGGAGCAAACAGAAGTTCGGATCTCTGACATGGTGTAACTCCAGCTGAAAGGAATGAGCATAGGTTTTCACGCTTCTTAAGGACTCCGGACACAAATGATGCAGCAAGCTCATTAGACCCATCACGTACGGCCTTGTCCATGCAGGACATGATGAGCAAGGAAGTCTCCTTCTCTGTCGGAGAGATCTTTCTGCTTAGAGCTCCTAGACACCAGTCTAAGAAGTTAAAAACTTCGAAGGCTCTAAAGATACCTTTCAGCAGGTGGTCCAGGTCCAAAGATGACCAACATATCTTTGAGCGTCTCATGGCAAGGCGGCGGGGAGAGTCTACTAGGCTTGAGAAGTCGCCCTGGGCAGAGGCAGGAACTCCCAAGCCGAGAACTTCTCCCGTGGCATACCAGACGCTCGATCTAGAAGAGAGTCTAGCAGGGGGAAACGTAAAAGCTGTCTTCCCTAAACTCTTCTTGGACTGCAGCCATTCTCCTATCACACGCAAAGCTCAAATGGACGAGCGTGCGAGGACGAGTCTAGTAAAGGCAGGAGTGGATGACGGCATGCCTAACACAAACTCTGACGGAGGAGAACGCGGAGCCACAGAAACAAACTGGTCCGGAAACATCTCTTTGAACAGGGCCAAAACTTTCCTAAAGTCCAAAGAGGGTTGCGTAGACTTAGGCTCGTCCAGTTCTGAATGCGGTTCATCTACGTGTGCAGCAACATCATCATCAGAAAGTCCCTCATCCGATAACTGATGAGGGAACGGCAGCGGAGTGGGTAACGGCTGGTAAGCTGAGTCCGGTCGCACGGGTGCATGCGTGACTGAGCCGGACGCAACGTCATGGAACTGCTGCCCAGTCTGTGAGCTGGCAACAACCATAGCAGCGCGGGGACGCACAGCGTCTACTCCAGACTGTCTGGACTGATGTGGGTGAGCAGTGGCAACCACACTGGGTTGCGGAGGTTGACGCACCGCGTCAAAACAAAACAACTCTGACGGTTGTTGAACCTCACGAACGTCAACGGGGACCTCCGTGCGTCGCTGAACGTCAACATGCGGCTGGCAGATCACACTGGAACGCATGGGTGGCGGAACTCTCTCAACTGGTGTGCGCGAGAAGGTTACCTCAGCGTCCACCGGACGCATAACCGATCGTGTGGGCGGTTGTAGGCAAGGAGCTGCACTAGCTGGTGTGGCAGCAACCTTCTCCGCACGAAAGTCCTGCATAAGAGACGTTAGCTGAGACTGCATGTCTTGCAGTAGAGACCACTTAGGGTCTACAGGAGCAGGTGCGGCGACAGACGGTGTAACTGTCTGAAGCGGTACCGCTTTGCCTCTCTTAGGAGGAGAGCAGTCATCGGATGACTGCAGCGAGTCCGAACTGACCCAGTGGCTACAACCGGGCCGTTGGACTTGCGCTGAAGGGACCGACTTGCGTTTTAACGGTCGTGAGACCTTGGTCCAGGGTTTCTTGCGAGAAACACCTTCCGAAGACGAGGTATATATGGGCTCTCTCGTCTTAGTTAGGCAGGGGCGATCTTGGGTAGATACGCCCGATACCACGGAGGGAACGTCTGTTCGCTGATTAAAGCCTCTCGAACCCATGCGTCGTACGACATTGCTTCTCCCCTGGACTTGGGAGCTTGCAAGAGGTCCCGGACTAGGAGGACGACAGGCACGAACAGACGAACCATCAAGCGCAACACTATCCACAACACTATCACTCACTTTAACACTTCCCACTGCACTTTTGCACTTCAGCTCCTTCACATCCGCCATAAGTTGATTACGGTCACTAGCAAGGGACTCAACTCTCTCACCCAGAGCTTGGATGGCACGCATCATATCAGCCATCGAAGGTTCCTGAGTGCCAGGAGGGGGATTAGGAGCAACCACTACAGGGGAAGGAATAGGTTGTGGGGCATGAGGAGAGGAAATATCGATAGAACGAGAGGAACTTCTCCTAACTCTATCTCTCTCTAGCCTACGTGTATACTTTTGGAATTCGATAAAATCGAATTCCGAAAGCCCAACGCACTCCTCACACCGATCTTCCAATTGACAGGTTTTATCCCGACAATTGGAACAAACAGTGTGAGGGTCGATAGAAGCATTCGGAAGACGCCTTGAACAGTCCCTAGCATTGCACTTCCTAAATTTTGGGACTTGTGAAGGGTCAGCCATTTTGAATTGGTCAAAGGGGAATTCAAAAAACTATCAAAAAGTCATCAACAAAGAATCCGTTATCAAAAAGAGTTCAAGGATTTGTGAAGAGAAACCTTGCACAGCGAAAGCTCAAAACTATAATAATGTACTTCACCAATTAGTTGTGAAAAAAACTCCAGTTTAGCAACAGCGAGTAAGTACGTCTTGTCGTTAGCACGACAGAGAGAAAATTGAGTCTTTGTTTACATTGAGTACTGGGTATCTGGACGACAGATGGCGCTGTTGGGCACATCCGCAACCTGTGTAGCGATCGCTGGCGAGTTTTACCTTAGAGTTTTCTGTCGAGCAACAGAGTTGCAGCTATTATAATCACCGGCTAAGTTAAATATTGAAAAATTATTGCATTTGTACTTTAAAACCATGTTTAGTGAACTGTATCTTTTCTTGAGCAAAGTTGCAAAATGTTTCCCCATTGGAAATTAGTCACATCAGGAATGTCAAGACTGTAAAAGTCATTTTGAACAAGAATCACTGAAATCGGGTATCACAACTTTTGCTGAATTCCGTAAAATATGCCTAAAGAAGAAAATAAAGTGTTACTAATGTATCTAAAGGTTTTTTTCAACAATTCTGATGAAAATACTTGGTGGAAAACCATATGTTTTATGTTATTGACATTTTAAAATCTAAAAAGAATGACAGGAAAACTTTTTTGCGCCCTTGTAATTGGTTGGGATCGGGTCTAAAATTTTAAAAGTTATGACTGTAAAACTAAATTCTATGGGAAAACAAATACTGTACAAGATCATCACCTAATCTAAGGGACTCCAACTAACCTAACCTAGGAGCTGCATCCCTACCTACTTACCTACTGGGAGGGAGGTGTAGCAACCCCTCTTACCCTACCCTAAGACTAAGACTCAACCCTGTACTGACTTCCAAACTGTCTTCACTCCTGACAAAGTAACACTAAATAACAATATTTTGTAAATCGCAACACTAACTTCATATCGTATTTTGGACAAAGATAAACTAAAATTTTCCCCATAAATAAATATTAGAAACAAACACAAAAGCACAACCTAACCTAAGGTTTCCTACCTAACCTAACCTACCATTCCCATATCTACCAGGAGGGGCTGTATCCCTAGCCTACCCTAAGACAAGTCAAAGACCTGTGTTTAGTTCCTGACCAGCTTCCCCTCTGAAACTGCATTCTTCAGGAGCATTCCCGTCTAACTATTCCTTAAAACTAAAAGTTTTTCCGCCAATTAGTGTCACTAAACCGAGCAAAACACCTATAAGCACACCATTAACACTTCTTATTTCCTCTAATAGAGAAAAGCCCACTTGTTTAGAGTGATATTACTAAGCCCACCTTGCATAATTGAGTTTCAAAGTAGAACAGTTTCCAACGTGTAGGAGGAGGAGCTAGGATTAGTAGGAGCTGGAATAGTATTAGTAGTATGAGGATAATACAAGTAGGACGGGGATAGTACTTGGGGGGGACAGAGCTAGTAGAGTAGATATGGAGGTAGGAGATTACATTACGTACGAAAAGGTCATATGACAGGAAGATTGGAGATAATACAGATAATGGGAAATCAAGTTCTAGACCAGGCCACCACCTGTAGGTAATTTTACGAACTGTTATCAAACCTTAATCAAATAGAAAACATTATGAGTAACGAGGAAATTTTTAACAATAGTAATATATATCTGGGTTGTTTGTGATCACTGGCTCAAGGTTATAGGTTTTATAATATCACATTTTATTTTCTTAAATTTTGTATTTCTATAACAATCAAGCCAGGAACTTTAACAGGAGTCTGACTTCTGTAACAATGAAACGGCCGTTATGCCTTTGAACAAGGTAAACACTGTCCGGTGGTGAGTACGGTCCTGGATGAAAATACATGGCTGAAATCCGTATGTAAACTACTCGACCATAAGCTAACTAATAACAGAAGTTGGAGCCTTTGTATAACGATGGACACGAGCTCCCATGTGCATAGCGTATCATTTATCCTAAACTTCCCCACCTAACCTAACCTACAAGTCCTGTTCTTACCTTATGACACAATGGGAAACAAATACAAAACCGGGTGTTTTTCTAATGGAAATACCGGGTGTTTTTCTAATGGAAATACCTGTATATTTGTCAAAAAAAAAAACTTTTCCCGTTCGTAACTATAATAAAACCCATATTCTTAGCGATAGGCTTGAAAATAAGGGAGTTTGAAAGGGCATGACTGTCATCATACATACAAACCCCAAAATTTCATGACTTCACTTACATAATGCGTATGCACTTCGAGCAAATATTTTCATCGGAATCTTTTAGAACTACCTACAAGTACACCACAAATTCTTATTTTTACATTAGGGATACTGTACCATATTATAATTTTACTAACCATTGAACAAAAAATCCGCTAACACTTAGTGTTTACTTACTGAAAGTACCAAAATGCCTATATCTCAGTGCCCATAGGCTAGCCTTTAGTCATCTAAATACATTAAGATAACCTATGATAGGCTGGGAGGAACGTAGAGAGTAGAGGTCGCCTTTTTGTTTTTGTTTCTTTGTTGATGTTGGCTACCCCCCAAAATTGGGGGAAGTGCCTTGGTATATGTATGTATGTAGGATAGGCGAGAAACTAGATTAAGACAATAAAGGAGTGGGGTTAATCAAAGTACAGCTTTTTCCGTAACAATTCTTGATATTAGCCCTACCATTAAGCCTATTGTAGCCATAGGGTTGGATAATCACACAAGGTAAATAAAAGACCTTGGCCCAAACTTATCAAAGTGTATTAAGTACGGCCACAGAACAATCTATGCTACGTCCTAATTCTTAATCATACCCTAAAAACAAAAATATTGAAATATTATTTCTACTTACGTTTAAATGAAACGCAATACTTGAATTACACCTCAAAAATGATGTCGATGGTTGACAACAAGGAATTACCTTGTGTTATCTTTCTATCGTAGAATGCAGAGCCGTAGAAACGGTACAAATCGTGTTTTCGTCTCGAGTTAACAGTGTTGAGTCATGGAGTGTTGACAATCATAACTCAATAGTAGGATATCTATGGGTTGACACGGTCTTATGCAATTCTTTCAATTTCAGTATGACAAGGACAAATTACTTCGTCTTATAAAACTTTATATTTAATTTATTGTACTGTTTTGAAATTCCCGATTCCTTAAACGTATCAGGAGTATATTGTCTTGCGTTTAAAGCTTACGTAGCTATTTCTAAAAGGCTACAGAAGAGTACAGAAGAAATATTTGCCTTCTAGAAAATTTTAGTATCATAAATTCAATGATGTTTTATTACTACATGAACAGAAATGAAATCAAATTGATGGGACTTTTCAGATAAAAATACAGAAAGCAAAATCAAACCAAAAAACAATGTCGAATAGTGATGCTTTATTAAATAATTCCACTTATGTTGCTAAATTATTATGTAACTGAGGATGAACTTAATGAAATAAGAAAATTTTGAACTTGATGAATTAATTTACACACACACATACCATATATATATATATATATATATATATATATATATATATATATATATATATATATATATATATATATATATATATATATATATATCTGTCGACACTGAGATTACCAAACAATTCTTCTTCTCTCAGGGGTTAACTACTGTAATATAATTTTTAGCGCCTACTTTCATCTTGGTATATAAAGGACATTAATTATTATTATTATTATTACTATTATTATTATTATTTTTATTATTATTATTATTATTATTATTATTATTCATGAAGAGTCGTGTTAGGGTGGGTAACATTAATAATGATAACAACATTAAATTAGATAATCTATATATATATATATATATATATATATATATATATATATATATATATATATATATACTATATATATATATGAAGAGAGAGAGAGAGAGAGAGAGAGAGAGAGAGAGAGAGAGAGAGAGAGAGAGAGAGAGAGAGAGAGAGAGAGAGAGAGAGAGAGGGAGGGATTTTCTCGTTAGGATTCGTGACTGTAAACTTTGAAATAATAATCATTCTTATGGAGGAATATAAGTGAAAATAGACTTACATCATGACTGAAAATTGCCTTGCGTGTGGCT
>NC_090730.1:27641228-27715086 GCF_036898095.1 Palaemon carinicauda
CGGGTGAGTACTGTACAAGCATTTACTTTTTAAACATAAGACTTACCCGGTACTTATATATATAGCTTACGTCCCTGACGTCACGGCAGAAAATTCGAATCTCGCGCCAATCGCCGATTGGATAGCCAGGTGTTCCACCCCTGCGCCCTAGCGAGGTACCTAGGAACCATTCCAGGAACCCTCATATATTCCCTGCCGCGCTAGCGGCAAGATGTTGGATTTTTCACTCGCTATAACCTGTATATTACAGTTATCTTGGTGATGTACAATTTATTTTTAGCCTTTGCTGGTTGGATTTTATTCTTACTGAGTGTTAGTGCTATAACTACGTTTGTATCTTAACAGAGGTAGGAATGGGAGTTTTTTTCCCCCTACTGTAAAACTTACGAACCTTCTCTTTAACATGATGGTGGAGATCGTTCCACCATCTCTATGACGTCACAATCGTGTGACGTAAGCAACATAGTACTACGTAATATGTTGCATAATTCTTTTCTTTGCTTTTTCTTGTATAGAATGAAAAGGAAATCTAACTTACAATAAGTATTTAACTTTTAATATAAAAAGATTATATTAATTTTTAAGAAATTTTTGTGTTTTTAGTATTCGTTCTTTAAATCATCGATACTATTTTCAAAGATTAAATAGAACTAGCGTATTGTTAATTTTCGCTGCGTAGTTCTCATGAAGATACGATGCAGTCCCAACAATTCTTGATATCGTTGTTTATTTTCTTTCGATGTTGGGATTCTAGTATTATTCGTATATTCACATATGTGTTCCGATTGTAAAGTGTAGCAATCCACTATTTTTGGAAACCCTTAAGATTTAAGAGTTGTTTACATATACTGTACAGTATATATACATTTTTGCGATATCTGTTAATTTTAATAATAACAAATCACTATTTTTGTGAACCTTTAAGAATTAAGGGTTGTTTACATTTATATATGTTATTCCTATATCTGTTCATTTGAATCATATAACATGTAACTTTCCCGGTAGTTATATATAACTACCGGGTGAGTATGTATAACATTTATCTTTACCGGTAGTTCTATGTAACTACCGGGTAAGTGTGTTCAAACATTTATTTACAATGAAAATATCAAGGTAATATTTTATAAAAAATATTTTGTTACATTTTTATATAGCAATAACTAGAAACGATTTTGCATTCTCATTCAAGCCCTTGGCAGTAGAGAAAGATCTATCACAACGGGCAGGACTAATTATGGTCTTTTGTGTAGGAGTTAAAAGTGCAAGTTTCAGTGCTAAATTAGTGCAGTGAATTTCTTCAGCACAGTGGACGTTTCTTCCTAGCCTTAGACCTCTTCCAAGCTCCCCAACCCCTGGGAGAAGGAATGTCGATCGGCCAAAGGAAACGAGAGGCGTTAGCTCACGAGCAGACGTCCTCTCGAGCGTTCCTGTTGACGTTCCCAAGAATGCTCGCCCTTGCATGGGAAAGCAAAGAACGTTGGACGTTAAGGTACTAATATTGCTGTTAGAGTCTTGCTTTGCATCACATTTGTTAATAATAGCAATACTATAATGCTTACGAACCAACATAGACATGGTTTTTGTTCCAGAGCGCCAGTCGGCCATGAGAACCCTCTGATGAACTGAACGCGCCGAGTGACGTAATAAAGATCATTTTACGCTCGGCGCTAAGTCTTTCAGGACGCTCGGCGCCACGTCTTTCAGGACGATTGGTGCCACGTCTTTCAGGATGCTCGGCACCTCGTCTTTCAGAACGCTCGGCGCCACGTCTGTCAGGACGTTCGGCGCCACGTCTTTCAGGACGTTCGGCGCCACGTCTTTCAGGACGATCGGCGCCACGTCTTTCAGGACGATCGGCGCCTCGTATTTCAGGACGCTCGGCGCCTCGTCTTTCAGGACGTTCGGCGCCACGTCTTACAAGATCTTTGTCAGTAGAAGACATTGGTTATCACTTTTCTCCTGTTGAATTTGAGATTCTCTGAAGGAGAAGATTCTTATTCCTTTCGTCATTCAGTTGATTTAGAAACTCATGAAAGTTTTTATGATTAGTTTCCAAATTATCTTATGCCTGTTGCTCCACGTTCGCCTTACACATTGTCATCATTGAAGCTTTAAGGATGGTGGGAGACTGTTTAGAGTCTCAGAAGCACCAAGGAAAGACAGCTTTCTTTTTTCCTCTGAATAACCTGGCCTCTAGATCTTGTATCTGAGGTACAAGATTATTTTTATTATTATCTCTAGCTAAGCTACAACCCTAGTTGGAAAAGTAAGATGCTTTAAGCCCAAGGGCTCCTATAGGAAAAAATAGCCCAGTGAGGAAAGGAAATAAGGAGATAAATAAATGATGAGAATAATTTAACAATAAATCATTCTTAAAACAGTAACAACGTCATAACAACGTCTAAAACAGATATGTCATATAGGGTGGAGGTCTAGCCACGTTATGGTCGAGGACCTTGTGGCAGCCCCACAGAGACTGTTACAGCCCCCTGGGTGGATTGCCGAGTCTCTCTCAAGGAATTCAGGTAAATGAGACATATAAACCTATGAAGCCAGCTTCCTTATCAGGTATTCCAGGATAGCAAGGGTGGAGGTCTAACCACGTTAAGGTCGGGGACCTTGTGGCAGCCCCACAGAGATTTTTACAGCCCCCTGGGTGGATCGCTGAATCTCTTAAGGGATCCAGACATTGGGGCAGGATAACTTTGAGGTCCGTGCTATTCCTTTAGGATGGATGCGAAATCTTTTTCCTAGTGAAACCTCCTTTGTTAGTTACTCTGATAAGACCTCTCTGCAAAACAGACTTTGTAACATCAAATGTCTCTCTTTTGGGAGACGGGGGCCTTTCTCTGGTCCTGGATGTAACTGCTCTCAATGCCTTCGTTCAGAAGTCAAAGTTCTCCAGGGAGACATCGAAATCATGAACTATTTAAAGTCTCATGTCAGCCTGGTCACAAGGCGAAGCAGAGTCTGACTGTTTTTACCTTCAGGCAGTAGAGCCAGACTACATAACTTCTGGCAATCTTGGGAGAAGAGGGGAGCAGACCTTTGGTCAGTACACCTTCTGAAGGAGGATTACAATTTCCTTTCATAGGAAAACCTATTTTAGTTTTAGCTCCAATAGATCTCTCTCACAGTTCTAGAGAGGAGTTTAAGAGGCAGGCTTTGCATTTAAACTTTTGCTAAATGTAGCAGAATACTGCACTCAAGAGACATCAGAGCCTCTCTGTATCTGGACGATTGATTTATCAGAGCTCTTTCTTACGATCTTCATGAAGGATTTTCAGATATCTTTGAACCTTTCAGAAGAATTGCGTTTTCCTGTCAACTAGACGAATTTCTTCTGACACCAGGACGCTTAGCGCCACGTCTTACAGGACGCTTGGCGCCACTCCTTCCAGGACGTTCGGCGCCACGTCTTACAGGACGCTCGGCGCCACGTCTTTCAGGACGCTCGGCGCCACGTCTTTCAGGACGCTCGGCGCCACGTCTTACAGGAAGCTCGGCGCCACGTCTTACAGGATGCTCGCGCCTCATCTTTCAGGACGCTCGGCACCACGTCTTTCAGGACGCTCGGCGCCACGTCTTACAGGACGCTCGGCGCCCCGTTTTTCAGGACTCTCGACGTCGGAGATCCTGAAGGAGGCATGACATTGAACATGAGAACCTCGGACTTCGTGGTGACTCTAGTCGAATTGAATGTCGAGATCAAGGACGCCTTAGTTCCGATCTCTTTGATCACGAAAATTTTTTATTGAGCGTCTAGCCTTAGTACAATGCGGCGACATAGGCGGTGATCTGGGTTTCCTTGACGCCAGGAGTCAGGACCTTAAATACATGTACAGTATCCTGTTAAACACAACGTCACTACTTCCGTTAGATCTTCTGACACCATCACAAAAATACTTTATTTAAGGATGGTGATTCAGAGTCAAGTTTTTTCGGGCTTTTATGTCTCCTCTTAGAACGGAGCAAGCCTTCTTGGAACTGCAATCTTTCTAAGATACAGAAGTGTTCTGCAAGGAAATTGATGAGTGTGTTGGGAAACCTCTCCTCTTGGGGAGGGGGTGTTTTCCCTGGGAAGACTGATTCTTTCTTGGTGACCATTGTTATGTCACTGTTCATCCTAGTTTTCCTGGACCAGGGTTCGATTCCCGGCCAGTCAGAAGCTAGAAGCTATGATCCTTATGTGAGTTATCTTTATTCTCTCCATTTCAACCTCAATCATTTTGGGACAAGGAGAAGGTCTTAGAGTCGATATGCATCTCTTTTAGGATGCTATAAGAAGTTGCCTTCAGTGGTGGTTCGATCCAGTCAACTTCCGGAAGGTCACCCCTTTTGAACAGAGGATCTTAGACCTTGTGTTGTGTCTCCTCACCTCGGTTTCGGGGTGGGAGCAACACTAGACAGTTGGAAGCTTCGGGACTTTGGACAGAGGATCAGAAGTGCTTCCTCATCACCCAAAGGAACTGTTGACAGTCCAGTTGGCTCTCAAAAAGCTTTGAAGGGTCAGTTTGGAACAAAGGGGTGCAGGTCTATGCCGATCACATCACAGAATTGGCTTTCATTGCCAAGCAAGACGGAACCCACTCGAGGTTCCTTTTCGGGACTGAGAGGAGTCTTCTCATCTGGGCTAAGGAGAAGAATGTCATCCTTCTAGCAAGGTTCTTTAAAAGGAGAAGAACTTCTGGAAGAACAGTCTCAGCTGGAGAATGGACACTCCATCGAGAAATCTGCAAGAATCTGTGGCAACTTTGGTGTCGTTCTTGTATAGTCCTATTCGTGACTTAACAGACAAAGACTAGAATCTTACTGCTCTCCAGTGCCAGATCTCAAAGCAGTCCACATAGACACTTTCCTATTAGTCTGGTCCAATCTGGATGTGTACGTTTTCCTCGTTCTATTTCCTTACAAGGTGACACAAAAGTTTGTGTCACACGAAGGGACCAGGTGACTTTAGTGGCCTTCTTTTGGCCCTCAAGAGGATGGTTCACAAAGATACTGGAATGGATGGTGGACTCTCCTAGAAGTCTTCCATTAAGAGTAGTTTTACTCAAACATCCTCTTTTGGAAAGTTACCCTTCTAGTCTCCAAGCTTTTCTTCTGGCTACCTTCAGCCTTTTGAAACCTCACAGGATCTAGACGTTTTCAAAAGAGGCAGCTAATTCTTTTACAAGTGTAATAAAAACTTCTACCATCAGGATTTATCAATCCAAGTGGGAAGCTTTAGAGAATGGTGCAGAGTCAACTCTGTTTTTCTCTTCCAGTATCTCTATAACTCAGATTGCTGACTTCTTGTTTTACCTTCGAAGGAAGCTCATTTGTTCATCCTCTTCCATCAAGGGATACAAGTGTGTGTTAGCGACTGTTGTCAGACACTGTATCTTGGACCTTTCGATTGATGAAGTCCTGCAGGAACTTCTCAACTTGTTTGAAACATCAAACAACCAGGATTCACCAGCTTGGATCCTGGACTCAATCCTGAAGTTCCTTATGAGTGACAAGCTTGAGCACTTGCTTTCATCTTCATTTTAAGGACCTCTCAATGAAAACTATTTTTATTTGTTAGTCTGGTGACATCTAAAAGAATCTGTTAATTCATACGGTTAGTAAAACTTTGGCTTTCGAGATAACGAAGCTATCTGCTCATTGCAGTTAGGCTTTCTCGCCAGGAATGACCGCCTTTCTCAACCTTGACCTAAGGCTTTTGAGTTTCCGAATTTTTCGGATATGGTTGGCGAGGAGTTGGAGAGAGTCCTGTGTTCAGTAAGAACCCTGAAGTTCTACCCAGGCAGTATGAAAGAGTTGCGAGGCAAGTCGAAAGCTCTTTGGTGCTCGATTAAGAAGCCCTCGTTCTCAAATGTCAAGAATGTCCTTTCATTCTTCATCAGACTCTTATAAGAGAGGCTCATATACATTACAGTGAGACTGGCCTCAAGTTTTTAAGGTCAAGACGCATGAGGTTAGTACTATAACAACTTGAATGACCTTCAAGCAGAATAGATTGTGGTGGAGTATTATGGACACAACCTTTTGGGGGAGTAAATCTGTGTTCACTTCACACTATTTTAATCGTGTCCAGACTCTTTATGAGGACTGCTACACTCTGGGACCATTCGTGATAGCGAGTGCAGTAGTGGGTGAAGGATCCACCACTACGTTCCCATAATCCCAATAACCTTTTCTTCTCTTGGAACTTTTATATACACCGGTTTGACAGTCCCTATGAGATCTTCAGCCCCTGGGAGGATCGCTGGATCTCATAAGGCTAGCAGACATAATGAGACAGAGAATCATTGAAGTCAGCTTCCTTATCAGGTACGAACCCTCAAGTTTGTTTTAATTAACTCTTGAGAAAAATTCCAGATATACTAGCTGTCTCTAACCCTCCACCAAAGGTGTTAATCAGCTATACGGTATATATAACTACTGGGTAAGTCTTATGTTTAAAAATGGTATTTTCATTATAAAATAAATTTTTGAACATACTTACTCGGTAGTTATATATAATTAAAGTCCCACCCTCCTCCCCTCGAAGAGACTAGAGGCATGGAATATATGAGGGTTCCTGGAATGGTTCCTAGGTACCTCGCTAGGGCGCAGGGGTGGTACACCTGGCTATCCAATCGGCAATTGGCGCGAGATTCGAATTTTCTGTCGTGACGTCAGGGACGTAAGCTATATATATAACTACCGGGTAAGTACAGTATGTTCAAATATTTATTTTATAATGAAAATACCATTTTTCTTGCTTCCATATTGGTCCCAGATTTCCAATATTCTTCATTTGTTCCGTAACTGGAATACAAACCACGCTATTTAAAAGGGGTTTGTTCCGTAACCGAAATACAAACCACGCTATTTACATAGGGTTTACTTTCGGCGTAGCTGAAATTACGAGCCATTAGATTTTAACGAGGGTTAAACTACCCCCGCGCTAGTTAGCACGGAGGTAGGGAAGGGGTAGCTAGCTACCCCTCCCCCACACACACCGGTGAGCTGCCTCTCTTCACTTTTGGCTCGGACGATGTACAGACGTGTCTGTCTCGTCCTCGCATATTTGACAGCCTTAATCTGTTTTTCTTTTTCTTCCAGTTGTGTGTTTGAAGTTGGTCTCTACCTTTTCTTCCCATTATGCGGAAATGCCCTGGACTTTCCGACCGCCCCTGTGGAACATTCATGTCGGCGGTCGATACAGACCCTCACACCCTTTGCCCGCTGTGTCGAGGTCAACGGTGTGAAAGTGATAATGTTTGTATGGAATGTAGGGAGTGGCCTACCTCCCAGTGGGAGAGGTTTGCCCGGCGGCGTAAGGAGTTCTAAGCAAGACCGTTCTCCCTCAAGGACTGCCTTGGGGAAGGAAGGCTCCAAGGACTCTTCTTCCGTTGCCCGAACCTCCTCCGAAGCTCCCACTCGTTCGGTCTCTCGTGAGAAGCCGCCGAGTGGTAGCGTAGGTTCTTCTTTTGTTTCCCAATCTCGGGGTTCGGGAGAGGGCGTTGCCTCCCATAGCGAGGCAGCTTCCCCTCCTACTCCGGGGGAGGACATTATTGATTTTGTTGATTATGACTAGACTATATCTAACAATGATCTTTTCCAGCTTTGGGCTTCCTTGGGGCTTAAGGGAGCCCTCTTTGATCTGATCCAGTTGGGGGCAGCTGTCCAACAGTCGCCGGTAATACCAGAGGTAGCCCCTCTGGCTATTGTCGACGTTGTTGTGGCAGAGGCGTCCGACGGGTCGGGTCAAACCCCAGCTGCTACTGTTGCGAATGTTGCTGAAGGCTCAGGTTCCCCCTCCGAACATCCTTCGAGGGTAAAGCTGGGTCCAACGGTCTCTCCTGCAGGTGTTCCTCCCTCTCGGGGGAGTGCACTAACAGAGACTCCTCTTCGGAGGACCGACGACGGTGATGCCCTGCCTCGAGGTCGTCTTCGGCGTAAGGCTCGCCCTCCTCTTCGCCGCTGAGGCCTTCCTTCTCCTTACAAGGGAGTTAAGAGGCGCCTTCTCTTCGGGTCTTCATCTTCGTCGTCCCCTGCAAAGGACTCTTCTCGTTGGGAGCAGACCGTGGCAGTAACATCACTGGACCTCTCCGCAGATCGTTCGCGATCTCCTACGCCTGCCAGACCTTCCTTGTTAACTCAAGCACCGGTCCCTTCGGGACAGAAGGACTTATCCCACATCGTGGGTAAGTCCCTTCCGCGCCAGGTTTCACCTGTGCGCCCTTCAGTAGCGCGCAAGCGCCGCCGCTCTTCTGATCGACAGCGCCCTCCTGCTCGTCAGCGCTCTCCTGATCGCCAGCGCTCTCCTGCTCGCCAGCGCTCTCCTGCGCGCAAGCGCTCTCCTGCTGAAGAATCACCTGACTCTCCTCGCCAGCGCTCTCCTGATCACCAGCGCTCTCCTGCTCGCCAGCGCTCTCCTGATCGCCAGCGCTCTCCTGCTCGCCAGCGTTCACCTGCTCACCAGCGCTCTCCTGCTTGCCAGCACTCTCCTGCGTGCAAGCGCTCTCCTGCGATTGAGTCTTCAGACTCTTCTCGCCAGCGCTCTCCTGATCGCCAACGCGCCCCTGATCGCCAGCGCTCTCCTGCTCGTCAGCGCTCTCATGATCTCCAGCGCTCTCCTGCTCGCCAGCGTTCACCTGCTCGCCAGCGCTCGCCTGCGCGCAAGCGCTCTTCTGTTCCTGCTGCGCTCCCTGCGCGTCAACAGTCTCCTGAGCGCCGTCAACCTCCTGCTCGTCAGCGCACTAATGCGCGCCCAGGTCCTGATGCGCCAACGTTCGCCCACGCGCCCATGACCTTCGGATCTGGGCGCAGGCAAGGACATTGATCCTTTGCCTCGCCAGCGTTCCCCTACGCATCACCGTGCGTTTTCTCCGGTGCTCACTTCTAAAGTGCATGCGCGCCCGCGTGCTCGCACGCCCACGAGTTGACTCCTGGGCCCGCCCACGAGCCTTCGCCTTCGAGCACATGAGCGCCCCCTGGCCCTGCCCCCCAATTGGCAACTTCTCTCCGTGCCACTGCGCGCCATCCCACGTGTCACCGATTTCCTACGCGCCAGCGTTCTCCTACATGCCCGGGCGATCCTTCGCCTGTCCGCGAACGCTCACCAACGCGCCCACGTGTCTGATCGCCACAGGTCACCGACTCGCCCACGCGCTAACTCGCCTGTGCGCAGTCGGTCGCCTACTCGCCCCACACGTCATCGTTCGCCAACGCGCCATCGCTCGCCAACGCGCCTTCGCTCGCCAACACGCCATTGCTCGCCAACGTGCTTACACTCGCCTTTGTTCAACCGATCGCCTACGCGCCATCGCTCTTCTGATCGCCAGCGATCACCCGGGCACTCGCGCACACCCTCACCTGTGCATTCACGCACACCTTTTCCTGCGCGTTCACGCGCCCCCTCGCCAGCGCGTCCACGCGCCCCCTCGCCAGCACGTCCACGCACCCACTCTCCCGCGCGCCCACTCGCCCGCGCGCCCACTCGCCCGCGCGCCCACTCGCCCGCGCGCCCGCTCGCCCGCGCGCCCCGCTCGCCCGCGCGCCCGCTCGCCCGCGCGCCCGCGCGCCCGCGCGCCCGCTCGCCCGCGCGCCCGCTCGCCCGCTCGCCCACTCGCCCGCGCGCCATCTCGCCCGCGCGCCATCTCGCCCGCGTGCCATCTCGCCTGCACGCCAACAGTCGCCCGCGCACGACCCAGCACCCACGCGCGACCCAGCGATTTTGCCATCGCGCGAGCGCCAGCGCGACCCCCAACGTGATTCCCGCCGAGTTTCGCAGCGCGCCTAACCTTGCGAGTTGCCGGGACCGCGTGTTTCCAGATCGTCCTCGTGATCGCCATCTTGTAAGCGCCGAGCACGCATCCAGGAGCAGGAAGATTCATCGGAGAGGTCCAGGCAACATTCTTCTTCCCTTTCTTCATTTCAGGCAGGCCCAGTAGTATCCACTCCTAAGGATCAGCTGATCCCCTTCCCTCCAGCGGGAATCGCTGACACTGCGTCAGTCAGCCGCCAGCCTTGGTTTGGTTCCCTGATGAAAGCGGTCGTGCAGGCTATGAAGCCAGCCCTCGCTGATCTGGGACTAAAACCAAAGGCTCCCTCGCCCCCGCTGAAGAGGAGAGGAGTGGATTTCGCGGTAACTTCTCCCAGGGTTAAGCTGGCTCCTAAGAGGTCCGTCGGGAAGGCCCCTTCCCCTTTGCAGGCGTTTTCTCCTTCTCTTGCGGACGAACCTTTCCCGTCCTCGGGAGAATCCAGCGAGGTGAGGCACTCTCCCATGGCACCAATGGGAGGAACCCCACCTCAAGGAAGAGAAACGTCTCGCGTAGGAGGGTCCTTCCAGACCTCTTTGCTGGAGTCCTGTATCCCTCCCAGCAGGGAGCCCAAGGACTCAAAGACGATACCCAAGTCATCTTCGAGGTTTCGTCCAGAGCCAACCGTACCCCGGGAGAACGTCCGCGTGTCCCCCCAAGAAGAGCCATTGGGGACAGGAGACTTAGCTGCCAGTCCACAAGGAGGAGAGCAGCGCGAGTCAGAGCACGTCTTCTGGCAGGTCCTTAATCTTATGAGGCAACTTAATAGTTTTAAGGACCTCGAGACCGCCCCCCGCGAAGGCAAGGATACGGTCCTGGACCAAGTTTATGGTATTCAGAAGCCCCCCAAGGCCAGTGCAGCCGTGCCATGGTCCCAGGGGGTGAAGAGTGCCAGGGACAAGGTCGAGGGCCAGCTTTCCAAGCTCGCCTCCTCCAGCCGTTCTTCTGCTGGGAACAAGCTCCTCCCACCTCCTCGCGTTCAGCAGAGGAGGTACTTCGAGATCATGGAGGAGTCTTGTTTAGCTCTTCCCCTCCACCACTCTGTGGAAGAGCTCACCAGAGGTCTCTCTCTGGTGAAACTCAATGCCCGGCAGGTGACATTCTCAGCGTCTGAGATCCTAAGCCAAGAGAAAGTCGATAAGTGTGCCATGCAGGCCACTACGTGGCTGAACGTCTGGCTAGGGTCTCTGGGCATCCTATTGCGCTCTGAGGACTTGTCCAAGGAGAGCAATAGGAAGGCCCTGGAGACCTTCCTCCTCTCGGGAACGCGCTCCATCGAGTTTTTGGCTCACCAGGTCACTAAACTGTGGGCTAACTCAATTCTAAAGCGTCGTGATGCGGTGACTGAGAGGTTCCACCCGAAGGTCCCCGCTATGGATGTCAGCAAGCTCAGACATTCCTCCATCCTTGGAGGAAACCTGTTTGAGCCCAAGGATATAGAACGGACAGCTGAGAGGTGGAGGAAGACGAGTCACGATTCGCTCCTCCAGAAGGCCCTTACATCTCGGCCCTACAAACCTCCAGCTCAACAGCAACAGCAGCGTCGCAGGACACCGAAGCAGGCTCCGGCAGCTAAGACCAAGGTGTCTAAACAGCAGCCCTTTCCTGTCAAAGACAAGAAGGGCGGAAAGTCCTCCAGGGGAGGCAGAAATCCTAGAAGGAGTGGCCGAGGCCGCAAACGCTAGGATTGGCAATCCCCCTGCGTGTCCACCTGTAGGGGGATGCCTGCAAAGTTGTGTGCACAGGTGGCAGCAACACGGGGCTGATTCCTGGACGGTCTCTGTGATCGGACAAGGATATCGCATCCCATTCATAACATCTCAACCTCCCCTGACAGTGAATCCAGTGTCGTTGAGCTCCTATGCCATGGGATCGGCAAAGGGGCTAGCCCTTCGGGCAGAAGTTGAGACCATGCTCAAGAAGGATGCTCTCCAGGAGGTTGTAGACGGCTCCCCAGGCTTCTTCAGTTGACTCTTCCTTGTAAAGAAGGCGTCTGGAGGCTGTAGACCCGTTATCGACCTCTCGGCCCTGAACAAGTTTGTCAAGCAAACTTCGTTCAGCATGGAGACAGCAGACACGGTCAGACTTGCAGTGAGACCGCAAGACTTCATGTGCACACTGGATCTGAAGGACGCGTACTTCCAGATCCCAATCCATCCGTCTTCCAGGAAGTACTGTACCTAAGATTCAGCCTAGACAGCAAGACCTATCAGTTCAAGGTGCTGTGCTTCGGTCTCTCCACAGCACCCCAGGTGTTCACCAGAGTGTTCACACTGATATCTTCGTGGGCGCACAGGAACGGCATCCGTCTCCTCGGTTATCTGGACGACTGGCTGATCCTGGTAGTCTCGGAGTCGACCCTTCTTCGACACCGAGACAGGCTTCTGAGAATTTGCCAAGATCTAGGGATCATGGTAAATCTCGAGAAGACCTCTCTGCTCCCAACACAACGACTGGTATATCTAGGCATGATATTAGACAACAATCTCCACAAAGCCTTTCCATCAGATGACAGGATAGCAAGGCTGAGGAGGGTTGCGAAGCCTTTCCTCAGTTGAGAAGACCTTCCAGCCCAATCGTGGTTGTCTCTTAGGTCACCTAGCCTCCCTGGCCCGTCTAGTTCCCAACGGCCACCTCAGGATGAGATCCCTGCAGTGGCGGCTCAAGTCCCGGTGGGATCAAGGCATCGATTCCTCGGACTCTCTGGTCTCCATAGGACCTGCGGAACGGAGAGACCCGCAGTGGTGGCTGAGCGACGATAACCTTCGAAAGGGAGTATATCTTCTCGTCCTTCCCCTGGATTTGATGCTGTTTTCGGACGCATTAAAAGAAGGATGGGGGGCCCACGTTCTGAACCAGAGAGCCTCAGGCCTATGGTCAGAATCAGAAAACTACCTGCACATCAACCTGCTAGAGATGAAGGCCGTATTTCTGGCCCTTCAACAGTTCCAACAGACCCTGGCGGGCCACTCTGTGGTGGTGATGAGCGACAACACCACAGTAGTGGCTTATATCAACAAGCAGGGAGGTACCTTTTCACGACAGCTATCCCATCTTGCAGTAGAGATACTGAGATGGACCGAAGTCCACTCGATACGTCCATCAGCTCGCTTCATTCCTGGCAAAAGGAATGTGCTCGCCGACAGTCTGAGCAGAGTTTCGCAGATAGTGAGTACCGAGTGGTCTTTGGATCCTCAAGTAGCCAACAAAGTCCTGACTTTGTGGGGTTCCCCGACGGTGAACCTGTTCGCGACAGCCTTGAATTTCAAGCTGCCGCTGTACTGCTCCCCAGTCCCGGACCCCAAGGCACTCTGGCAAGATGCCTTCCAACAACGGTGGGACAACATCGACGTCTACGCCTTCCCACCGTTCTGTCTGATGAGAAGGGTGCTCAACAAGACCAGACTATCGGTCAACCTGTCGATGACCTTAATAGCTCCGCTATGGCATCATGCAGAGCGGTTCCCGGACCTTCTGCAGCTCCTGACGGAACTCCCAAGAGAGCTTCCCCCATGACACGATCTATTCAGACAACCACATTGCAACATCTTCCACAAAGCCGTAGCATCGCTTCGGCTTCACGCCTGGAGACTATCCAGCGTCTCCTCACTGAGAGAGGAAAGGATGTCTCGACACCTGCGAAAGTCATCCGCAGGGGTCTACCAGGTGAAGTGGAGAGTCTTCTGTGGTTGGTGTCGTGGGAAGGGTATCTCTCCCCTCGATGCCACTATTCCAGCAATAGCGGAGTTTCTCGTGTATTTGCGGGAGGAAATGCGCCTTTCAGTCTCAGCGTTGAAAGGCTATCGCTCAGCCTTAAGCCTAGCCTTCAGGCTGAAAGGAGTAGACATTTCTTCCTCTCTGGAACTTTCCTTACTCATACGAAGCTACAAGCTTACCTGCCCTCAGTCGGAAGTGAGACCTCCTCCATGGAACGTGGTTCGGGTCCTCAGGGCTCTGAAGAGACCCCCGTTCGAACCATTACGCCAGGCCTCTGACCAACACCTGACTTGGAAGACGGTATTCCTACTCGCTCTGGCTTCGGCCAAGCGGGTCAGTGAACTTCATGGTCTCTCATACAACATCGCCCATTCAAGGGGATGGGGGAAGGTAACGTTCAGGTTCGTCCCTGAGTTTGTTGCCAAGACTCAGAACCCTGGAGTGCCGGACCCACGGTTCGACTCTTTCAGGATTATGAGTCTCCGTTCCGTAACAGATGACCCAGATCATCTGCTACTCTGCTCAGTAAGAAGTATGAGATGTTATCTGAAGAGAACAGCTGCAGTCCGTCCCCGCGTGCAAGCTCTGATTGTGAGCACGGGAAGGACGAAGAGGAGGGTCACCAAGAATACCATCTCAGCCTGGATTCGGCGGACCATTCATCATGCCTTGAATCCAGACCCTCCTCCGTCACGTCGCCCTAGGGCACATGATGCCACGTCCCTGGCCTTCAAGAGAAACTTCTCTGTGACGCAGGTGCTACAAGCTGGGGTCTGGAAGCGTCAAACGACCTTCATAGCCCACTACCTGCAGGACGTGACCCACAGGAGCTTCGATACTTTTTCTATCGGCCCTGTGGTGGCTGCATAACAGCTGGTCTAACCTCAGGCTCCTTGATGGACAAGTAGCAGAAGGTTGAGGGCACTGTTACCCGGTTTTAGTCTGCATGAATGAAAGAGTATGTCTGGCCCTTACTTCTTTGTTCATCCTCCCCTCTCTTGGGGAATGCAGCATCCTGGGTCTCTGCATAGCTGACCTCAAACCTCTGCAGGTAAACCATTCTTCCTTGTGTTCCTAGTATTAAGAATAATACTGTCGCGTCCCCCATACCCTGACAAGGTGGTATGGGTGACGTCCTAACCTAGAATTCCATGTAAAGGACTTCAGGTCAACTTCCTAGGACGAGTCACACTTCATTTCTCCACACACAACTTATGTAGGCCGCACGTTTCTTGCGTTGCAAGAAACTTGCGAGGCGCAGGGACTCTTTTTCTTGAGTGCTGCTCACTCGGATTTTGAGTCACCGGGTAAGCCAAAGCCAGTAAGGCTAGGGACTTTCCACCCTGCCTAAGGGTAAGTCACCCTATGTAAATAGCGTGGTTTGTATTTCGGTTACGGAACAAATGACAAATTCGGAGATAAATTGTATTTTTCCTAACCATACAATCCTTAGCTATTTACACATATTTGCCCGCCAGCCCTGTCCCCCAAGACAAGTCCTACCTCTAAGTGAAGTGAGGCAGCTCACCGGTGTGTGGGGGGGGAGGGGTAGCTAGCTACCCCCCTACCCCCATGCTAACTAGCGCAGGGGTAGTTTAACCCTCGTTAAAATCTAATGGCTCGTCATTTCAGCTACGCCGAAAGTACTGTAAACCCTATGTAAATAGCTAAGGTTTGTATGGTTAGGAAAAATACAAATTATCTCCGAATTTGTCATATTACTTTCGGCATTGCTGAAATGACAAGCCATTAATTTTTAAGAAGGGTTTACTACACACACCACTAGTTAGCGGGGGTAGGGGAGGGTAGCTTGCTACCCCCCCTCTCACACACCTGTGCTTGAGCTCACTTTGCTCTCGGCTCGGATCGTAGTCGGACGTGTCCGCTTTCATCCTCGCCCTTAATAGGCAGCCATTTGATGCTTTTTTGCTCTTTCTTTTCTAGTTCTGTTTGTGAAGTTGGCCTCTACGATTATGCGCACCTGCCCTGAGTTTCCAGACCGCCCCTGTGGAACATTCATGTCGGCTGTCAAGACCGATCCTCATGCCCTTTGTCCTTCCTGTAGGGGCCAACAGTGTGATAGCAATAACAGGTGTAGTGAGTGTAGGGAGTGGTCTACCTCCCAGTGGGAGAGGTTTTCGCGACGACGGAAGAAGAAGTCCAAACGGGATATTTCTCCTTCGAAGGTTTCTTTGAAAGGAGAAAAACCCAAGGCCTCTTCTTCCGTTGCCCAAACCTCCTCCGAAGCTCCGCCTCGGTCGGTCTCTTTCGAGAGACCGTCGAGTGGTAGCGTAGACCGATGTACTGTTTACCAAACTCGGGGCTCGAGAGAGGACGTTGCTTCCCCTAGCGAAGCAGCTCCACCTCTCCCCCCGGGGGAGGATATGTCACTAATCCCCCTTTGTTCCGTAACCGAAATACAAACCACGCTATTTACATTGGGTTTACCTTTCGGCGTAGCTGAAATTGACGAGCCAATAGATTTTAACGAGGGTTAACTACCCCCGCGCTAGTTAGCTGAGGTAGGGGAAGGGGTAGCTTGCTACCCCTCCCCCCCCCACACACCAGTGATTTGCTTCACTTCCCTTTTGACTCGGACGATGTATAGACGTCTCTGTCTATCGTCCTCGTTTTTGACAGCCTTAATCTTTTTTTTTGCTTTTCTTCAGACTTTGTGTGTTTGAAGTTGGCCTCGGCCTTTGCTGTTCATCATGCGCAAGTGCCCTGGGATTGCCGGCCGCCCTTGGGGTACCTTCATGTCTGCGGTGGATACCGATCCTCACACCCTTTGCCCGCAGTGTCGAGGCCGACGGTGTGATAGTGAAAATATATGTAGTGAGTGTAGGGAGGGGTCTGCCTCCCAGTGGGAGAGGTTTGTCCGCCGGCGTAAGAAGAAGTCCAAGAGAGACCGTTCTCCTTCGAGGGTTGCCTTGAAGGAGGAAGGCTCTCGGGACTCTTCTTCCGCCACCCAAACCTCCTCCGAAGCCTCCTCTCGTCCGGCTCCTAGTGAGAGGCCGCCGAGTGGGAGCGCAGGCCCTAGTTCTGTTTCCCGACCTCGGGGTGCGGGAGAGGGCGTCGCCTCCCATAGCGGGGCGGTTCCCCCTCCTCCTCCGGGGGAGGATTTTGATAATGTTAACTCCATGTATAATGATGATCTTTTTCAGCTTTGGGGTTCCTTGGGGCTTAAGGGCCTGCCCTCCAAGGAAGCCCTGTTTGACCTTATTCAGTTGGTGGCCGCTGTCAAGCAGTCGCCGGTGATAGCAGAGGTAGTTCTAGAGAGAGAGAGAGGCTTCAGCCTTTCAGACCCACTGGTTTTGCTATGACACACCCCTGGCTCCTCCCCCCGACAGTTGTAAGCGGGCACAAACCACGCCCATCGGGGCGGAGCAACCAGAGACATGTGAGTTGACAGGAACCAACCCACCATATTTGAAGTTGACAGGACACAGGTAACACCTGTTACACCTCACCATTACTACAACCCTCCCCTAATTATTGTTACGAGGGACAACGCCTTAATCAACCAATTAAAATGTCCAAAAAAGTCGTAGTATCAGCAGATGTGCATAATCTTAGCGAAACTAGCGATGAAGACCATATTCTACCGGCACAACCCAAAAAGAAGAGATGTCCCAAAAAGGAAGTAACCAGCCAGGAACCTTCCAACAGTGAAATTCTTCAATTGTTATTATTACAGAATCAAACATTAATGAAACTAGTGGAGAAAGGGTAAGGTTTAATATTCTGTTTTTAGATAAAAACGTCTTGGATAGCAGCGGATATAGACTGATGACGTCACGAGCATGGCAGTAAAAGGTAAACAATGAGCCGGTACGGACCGTGCGGTAGTGATAATTGTAAAAGTTTGAAAATAGATAAATTTCGAGACCGAAGTACATTATCATATAATCCTAAACTATGTGTAAAGTGAGCCTAAACATTATTAGGGCTAGATACTTATGTGCCAAAGGTAATTTATGCAGTAAGGTGAGGTGTTAACTAGGTTTGCCTTTTGTTCCAAAGAGTTGAGTAGCCTAACTAGCCTAACTTTTTCTTATTTTAAGTCTAATATACTACGTCAATCTAGGCTACCTATTAGCCGCTGCTTGCGCCTATCCCACTGAGATCCTATTGTCGACATTTAACTGGAGGGGTTCCTGTCAAAGGCGGTATAATTGCGCCTACCTCAGCTAATGGGTAGAATTTTATATCACACTCGTTTCCTTTCGATATAATGGTTTACCCCTTACCATGAGGAACTGCGTCTTAAGAATTTCTGACAGGTCGGCTATATAAATAATATAAGATTATTACTGTAGAGGCTATATAGTTTAAGCATGGGATATTAGTGAGAGGATGCCGATTGACCTGAATTACCGATGAAGGCCATTTGAGCCTAGAACCCGATTGCCTGGCTTCAGCCTTCTAGGTCTGCTGCTGTCCAACCTGATTCGTAAATTCATGAACCATGTTATAGACATCAGTTAAACTTTTATTATCAAATTTGAGTCTAGATTTTCATTCCTATTGCAGAGGTGGTTCGACTGCAAAAAGGAATGACAATACAGTACTCCTCCTCCCAAGCGCCCTCGCCGTAAAGTAGATTTACCTGAGAATGCAAATGAAGAATTATTTACTCCTTATAATGAAGATAGTAGTGACTATGAAGAATTTAACCCACTTACTTTTAACAAACCTATTCCTACTTATATATCTAACAATTTCAATGCTGTGCCCTCCATTCATAGAGATGGGAAAATACAATTAAATGACTCCCTAATTGCATTAACATTAAGTGAAGGAGACAAGAACTCTCATGATCAATTCTTTGTTTGTAATCATAATAAAGGGATTTTGACGAAGGAAAAATCTATTTCTGGGGAGAGACTTGTGGCGCCCGGTGAAAAGTCCTTCTTGTATATGTCTTTTCTGATAAAACCTTCCAATTATACCAGAGAAAGATAAAAGCATGGAATGCTGAGGTTACAACCCTCGCGCGAGCACCTTTTAGGTGTCGTGTATAAAGCAAAGGCGCGTGAAATCCACTATTCACAGGTTGTCTTCCATTTAGTTAATTCCTTCGTCAAAGGGATGGGCCGATACAACGGCCCTAGACACACCCCCATCGCCGCACCACCCACGCCACGACGCGAGCGCCATCTGAACAACATCCTTCTGTAATGGTCATGACGGCTTGGAAAGGAAAGGGTGGGATCGTGTAAAATAAAGGGGGAAGGGTTTCACCGGGCGCCACAGGTCTCTCCCCAGAAATAGATTTTTCCTTCGTCAAAATCCCTTTTCTGGGTCGATCTGTGGCGCCGGGTGAAAATGTACCAGAGAATGCCTTCCAAGCCCAACAATAACTAATTTAATGAGGGGAGAGAAACAACACCATGTAAAGAAAATCATAAATAATTAAGGTAAACAAACATGATAACAGGGAAGCCTCCGAGTATCAGAGGAAACATGCTACAAAACTGACATGGCTAAGAATATCCCAACCCTGTAACAACGGTAATCAATAATAGTTACAAACATAACCTAATATGTAATAAACTTAGGGCTAACGAACCACCAAGGAAGCGGCGTCGCGGTGCGAGTGGCGGGTAGGAGGGAGAAGAAAAGAGATGGATGAAAGGAAGAACAAAAGATCACTGGGGAGAGATACGGCTCCCAGCTGCAACTGTTGGGTATTTAAGAGCCTGTAAGTTCATTAGATAGTGGCGTTTGAAGACCATAGGAGATTCCCAACCCGTGAACTTTATAAGGTCATCAAAGTCCATCTTCTGGGGGAAATGATCCCGGATTGGCTTGTTAAACGAAGTATAGGATCTATAGCCTAATACCACGTATGGGAATGGTACCTCCTTGTTCTCTGATAAACAAGGGGCCAGACGATCGGGTAGCAGTCGTGGCTAAAAAGGCCCTGAGAGTGGTGACCGGAAATAGAAAAGTATCTTGGAGAAGAGGAATAACTTTCCAAGGGGACCACCTATTTTGGGGGTTAACGGCCGAATCATATTGGCGAATTGTCGAGTCCCTTTTGTCTGATTCGATGAAGAAATCGTTTTCCGGTTCAATGTTCGAGTCTCTACGAGCTGCCAACTTCCTGTAGTCCACAAGTTAGGGTTTTGGACATCCTTGAGTAATCTGACACAGTGAGTTTGGAATACTCGGGTCAGTTTGAGGAACGGGATCCGGATGGGACGGAGTTTCCACTCGAGGAGGAGAGGAAACCAACTGTTCTTGGGCAGTGAGGTGGTACTAAAGCCACTGCGCCCCGGAAGGAGCGCAGTCGGTGTTAAAGTTTTTAGAAGATTCACTGGGAGAGATAGGGAAATCTTCCTCTAATGGTTCCAATCCCGGGGTAATGCGTCCATGGCATGAGCTCGAGGGTCCAGGATTGGGGTCACATAACAAGGAAGTTTGTGATTGATCTGAGATGTGAATAGATCTACCTGGATGCCTGGAACGAACCTGAGTATCCACCGGAGAGAAATTCTGACTCCAGGGAACTCGTCCTGGATAGTGAGCCCGTTCTCACATCCTGGCCTCCCGCTAGGTGAGGTGCTGACAGGAACCAGTTCTTTTCTGTTGCCCAGGCGAAGAAAGTGACCAGGATCTGATTCAGGTTGGGTGACTTGGATCCTCCCCTGTTTCCGTAGTGTACCTCGTCTGTGCTGTCTGACACTACTCTGATGTGTGTCGACCTCGGAGGAGTCTCTCTCTTCAGGGTCAAGAACACTGCCATGGCTTCGAGAACATTGATATGGGACTGTTTCATGGCTAGTGACCAAGAACCTGAAACATCTGATGTTCGGAGAAATCCCCCCATCCACTTAGAGACACGGCTGAATGGAATGTCACTTGTGGAGGTGGGAATTGTAGAGGAACCGCTTTGGAGAGGTTCTTCGGTTCGGACCATGGGCGTAGTCTCATTTTCCCGACAGAGGGGATCTTCGAGACCTTGTCTTCTTATAGGTACTGTAGTTCTCTTTCTCCAAAATCGATTGATGTCTTTAGTTTGGCTTTTATTAGGAGATCTGTTACTGAAGTGAATTGGGAAAGGCCAAGGATACTTTCTAGGCTCTTTGGACACCTGTTTGTGCTTGAGAAATTCTTGATCTTGGAACCTATTCCTCTTACTTTTGGAAGGGAGAGACAACGTGTGCTTCGAAAGGTCCCACTGAATGGCTAACCATTCTAAGTGGCCTGATGGTCGCAGGCGAGACTTATGGAGATTGACCCGAAATCACAGGTTGTCGATCGATCGAAGTAATTCCTTCGTAGCTCTGTTGCCTTCTATGGCCGGCCGGGCCCAAATGAGCCAACCGGCCAGATAAGCAATGATCTGTATCTCTTGGTTCCTGAGTTGTTCTAACACTGCCTCTCCCAGTTTCGTGAATATCCTGGGATCAATGTTGAGGCCGAAGGGCATGTCTTGAACACAAAGGCTTTCCTGCTTAGGTGGAAACCCAGATAAGAAGAGAAGTTTCGAGCTATAGGCGCAATCTAATATCGGTCGGTAAGATCGACAGAGGTGGTGACGGTCCCACGGGAAAGTAAGGTCCGTACCTAAGAGATAGTCGTTTGATTGCTTTTTCTTGAGTAACCCTGTGGTGTACTCTTTCAGGACGGGAGTGTCTTTCTGGGAGAAGGTCACTGGCGGAGGAGGAGGACCTTGAGGCCATTTTCATCTCAAACCGTTAGAGACTATGCTATGATCCCACAGACCGAGTCCAATGGACACGAAAGTGGTAAAGTCTTCCCTCTACCGGGACCACCGCGTTGTGAGGTAGTGAATCTAGGTCCTTCCCTTCTCCGAGCCCCCTTTTTTCTAGGTCCGCCTTGATGTCGGGACTGTCTTCTACTCCTGTAGCTTCCTCTCTGGTGTCCATGAAAGGAGCCTGAGGGTTCGGATCTAGGGCTGCATGCAGGCAAAACATCCCAACGGAGTTGGGCTGAGTACCTGGGGAATCAGTGAGGTAGACCACCTGATGATGGGGGGTCAGATACAAAACCGTCGAACCAGAGGAAGGCTGTGATGACGAGTGGGAAACCGACTATCGATTCCTGTCTGATAGAGGTCTCAGACAGAACGTACTTCCCACAACTGACCCGATCAGACCAACAAACGTGTAGGTCGAACTGGAAGGGCAGAGCCTGGAATTATCGTACCCCCCAGGCTGACAACATCCTGGTCCAGACAGATCGGGCCTGCCCTTTAGGAAATAATACCGTTACCTTTGGTACCTTGTCTAAGCTAACCAAGGCAATCTCTTTCAACCGAACGAATCCGTTGAATGGGAATTCTAGTACCTGGAAATAAAATCTAGGTCCCCCAGAGGGAGGACGTCTATGCCCTCCAGATTTATGGTACCACCTATATCCGAGTTCCTGAACGGCACTGACTCACCCCCATACCTTAGAGCTCGTCATAGCCCCTTGGATTTCCTTAGAATGTGTTGCTTTTAGCCGTCACAGTTTATGCAGGGTAACATGAACATTAGGATCCTTTAATGGTCCTAGGTCGGTGACGTAGGTAATTGCAAAGCTGAAGGCTCAAAACTCATCCCCACATACCTGCCCGTCCATGGGGTCGTTGTCCAACCTTAGAGAGGACACTCCGAGGAGATAGGGACCTCTAGATGGAGCATTCCTTCCCAACTTCGATACCCAAGGGTGGAGAGCCTCTCTTGCAGGCCAGAGAGAATCATCATCATCCTGATGGGAACCATGCAGGCGAACCTTCTGTAACACAAAGGGGACATAAGTCTGGATGTTCCTTGAACTTTGGTTAGCGATCCTATTCACAGGCTGGGATCAGCTGTATTACTCTTAAAAAGCAATTTTAAAGACAATTTATTTAATGTATTATCTTCTGGGGTATAGTGCGACACTTGTATTCATGAAATGTGACACTGTTGGCGCATTCGCCACTGGGTGGAAATTTATTTCTATATGAACACTATGTTGTATGGATATTTATCCATATCTAGACATAGTTAATTAGCTTACCCCTCTAAGATTAACGATATTGATTTCATTACTAAAGTGATAATTGGGCCTTTCAGGAAACACATTGATCTAATTAAAAGTTTAATCCGCTCATTCAGAAGTAGAACTTTACCCAGGAACCTCAATTTAGATACCAGAGATGCTATTATTAAAGCTGAAACTAATGATATATGGGTCTTATCAGATGATCATAGGAAAGCTATTGCTTCATGCTTTCGAGGCGGTCCCCTTCCTAGAGGAGGGGACATTTTCCCTAGAGGTGGAAGGTTCAACTTTGGCAAGCATCAGGGCTACCTCAGAGGGAAATTCAATTCTTACAGAGGTTTCAGGGGAAGCTTTGGGTTCAGGAATAGATTCAATCCCTACAGGCGAGGTATCAAGAGAGGTGGCCGAAGAGGGGGAAGGAGTACAGGGGGACAGACAGCAATTAATTCAGACGTCAAAGATAAGAAACAAAACTAATAATTCTTTAATTCTTAATACCATCGAGCCCTGCTCGGACCAAGATGAAAATAACCTGGAGCTACACAGTAAAGATAAAAATTTGGCAAATGTACCCACTAACAATTCAATGATATTGGAAGAGTTAAATTTCCCTTCAGAAGCCTCCAGCTCCAAGGAAACCTCTCACGCCCCTCCAGTAAGTGGGATAGGTAGGTCATTGACAAATAAATTAAAAAATTGGCAAAAACTCCCAAATTCTTCTTTTGCATGCAACTTGATCAGTAAGGGTGTGAGACTCCCATTTATCAATAGAAATAAGGCTCAAAAGACTTTGAAAAGATTAGGGGTTGATAGATATTATCCTTCTAGCAAGAGAATAATACTAGAGAGAGAATGTAACAGATTACTAGACCTAGGGGTAATAGAACAATTTTCAATATTAATCTTACCCGATGATCATGTAGCTGCAACTCTGTTGCCCGACAGAAAAAATCTACGGTCGGGATACGCCAGCGATCGCTATACAGGTGGGGGTGTACAACAACAGCGCCATCTGTCGAGTAGGTACTCAGGTACTTCTTGTCAACAAGAACCAATTTTCTCTCTGTCGTGCCACCGGCAAGACCTACTTGATACGCTGTTGTTTCTGGAGTTGATTTCACGCTATTTGGTGATGTATTCTCTCTAGATATTAGCTTTCGCTGTACAGGAGTTATTATCATTACCTTATCAAGCTTTTTTGATTAGATTTGGATTATTTGTTGACGACTTGGATAGATTTTGGATTCCCCCCTTTGGCTGATTCAAGATGTCTGACCATACTCAAGTCCCCAAGTACAGGCAGTGTAGCGCTAGGGACTGTTCTAGGCGTCTTCCGAAAGCCTCTATAGATCCTCACACCGTTTGTTCCAATTGTAGGGGTAAATCCTGTCAATTGGAAGATCGATGTGAGGAATGCGCTGGGCTTTCGGAATTCGATGTTAATGAATTCCTTAAGAATGCATGTAGGCTAGAGAAGGATAGGATCAGGAGGAGTTCGTCTCGCTCTTTTGATTTTTCCTCTCCCCATGCCCCTCAACCTATTCCTTCCCCTGTAGTGGTGACTCCCGACCCTTCTACGAGCTCTCAGCAACCCTCGATGGCGGACATGATGCGTGCCATTCAGGCTCTTGGTGACAGAGTGGAGTCATTAGCTAATGACCGCAATCAACTCTTGGCCGATGTCAAAGAGTTGAAGGACAAAAGTGCAGTGGGAAGTGTAGTGAGTGCAAGTGCGGTGAAAAGTGTCAGTGTCAGTGTTACGCATGAGGGTGCATCTGTTCGTGCCAGTCGTCCTCCCAGTCCGGGACCTCTTGCAAGCTCCCAAGCCCAGGGGAGAAGCAATGTCGAAGGACCAAAGGGTTCGACAGGCCTTGATCAGCGTACAGATGTACCCTCAGTGGTTGCGGACGTATCTTGCAGAGATCGTCCCATCCACAAACAGACGAGTGAGCCCATTCATTCCTCGTCTGTGGAAGAAGTTTCTAGGCAGAAACGCTGGACCAAGGTCTCATGACCTCTCAAGCGCAAGGTCCCTTCCGAGCGAGTCCAACGGCCCAGGTGTAGCCACTGGGTCAGTTCGGACTCGCCACAGTCTTCCGAAGACTGTACACCTCCCAAGAGAGGTAGAGTGGTTCCGCAGCAGGCAATCACTCCGGCTGTTGCCGCACCATCCGCTGTAGACCCTAAGTGGTCTATGCTGCAGTCTATGCAGACTCAGCTAGCTTCGTTCATGCAGGAGTATCGTGCTGAGAAGGTTGACACTGCACCTGTTAACCTACAACCTGCCACGGTTGTGCGCTCAGCAGACACTGCGGCTGCCTACTCCCACACTCCGGCTGTGAGAGCTCCACCACCGATGCGCAGTCGACCCTGCCAGACGCATGGTGACGTTAGCCGACATGCGGCACCCTCCGTTGACATGCGTGAGCTACCGCATCAGCAGTGGGAAGGTGCTGTCAAGCTGCCGTGTTTTGACGCAATGCGGCAGTCTCCGCAACCCACGGCAGTCCCCACCACGCACCATCACTCCGCTTTTGTTGTTGCCAGCTCTCAGACTGACCAGCAGCGGCATAATGTTGGATCCAGTGCAGCTTCGCATGCACCCGTGCTGCCGGATTCAGCCGTTCAGCTTTCTTCTCCTCCTTTGCCGCTTCCTCCTCAGCATTCGGATGAAGGAGTCTCTGATGACGACGAAGCTGCGCATTTGGACGATCAACACTCCGACATAGAGGAACCCAAGACTTCGCCTCCCTCCTTAGACTTTAGGAAAGTCCTTGCCCTGTTTAAGGAGTTGTATCCGGACCAGTTTGTGTCTGCAACCCTGCGCTCACCTCCCTCTGAGTTCTCTTTAGGCATGCAGTCAGCAGCTCCTGCCTTTACGAAACTCGTACTCGCGCGCTCATCCAAGAGAGCTTTAAGGGTACTGGGAGAGTGGTTGCAGTCCAAGAAGCAACTTGGTAAGACATCCTTCATCTTTCCACCGACCAAGCTTGCTTCCAAATCTAGCGTCTGGTATGCCACGGGAGAAGATCCCGGCTTGGGAGTTCCTGCCTCTGCCCAGGGCGACTTCTCAAGTCTGGTAGATTCTCCCCGCAGACTGGCTATGAGACGCTCCAAGATTTGCTGGACCTTTTCGGATATGGACCATCTTTTGAAGGGAGTTTTTCGTGCGTTTGAGATCTTCAACTTCCTGGACTGGTGTTTGGGAGCGTTAAGCAGAAAGACCTCCCCTTCGGACAAGGACTCTGCCATGCTCATCATGTCATGCATGGACAAAGCCATTCGGGATGGGTCTGGCGAGCTTGCGGCTTCGTACGTGTCTGGAGTTCTTAAGAAGCGAGATCACCTTTGCTCCTTCTTGTCTGCGGGGGTCACACCATGTCAGAAGTCAGAGTTGATGTTTGCTCCGCTTTCCAAGTGTCTCTTTCCTGAAGAGCTGATCAAGGGGATTGCCGCCTCGTTGATCCAGAAGGATACCCATGACCTGGTGGCGTCATCCGCACGTAAAGTCACAGCTTTACCTTCCGTGCCTAGACCTAGGATGGACACACCAGCATCTAGGTTCATTCCGCCCTTTCGTGGCAGAACCTCCAGCAGAGGAGGTACCCGTGCCGATAGTCAACGTGGCAAAAAGAAGAAGGGTTCCAAGTCCTCAAAAGGCAGAGTCTGACTGCCAACCTCTCCAGACAGCAGTGGGAGCCAGGCTCAAGAACTACTGGCAGGCCTGGGAGAACAGGGGTGCAGACACACAGTCTGTGAAGTTGCTAAGAGAGGGGTACAGGATTCCATTCTTGCGCAAGCCCCCTCTAGCGACTACTCCCATCGACCTCTCTCCCAGGTACAAAGAGGAGGACAAGAGGCTAGCTTTACAGCAAGAGGTGTCTCTCTTGCTACTAAAGGGAGCGGTAGTCATAGTCCGGGACCATCAATCCCCGGGCTTCTACAACCGTCTCTTCTTGGTAGAGAAGAAGACAGGAGGGTGGAGACCGGTGCTGGACGTCAGTGCTCTCAATGCTTTTGTCACCAAGCAGACGTTCACCATGGAGACGACGAAGTCGGTGCTAGCATCGGTCAGGAAGGAAGACTGGATGGTCTCGTTGGACCTAAAGGACGCGTATTTTCATGTCCCCGTCCATCCAGACTCCCAACCTTTCCTAAGGTTCGTCTTTGGAAAGGTCGTTTACCAGTTCCAAGCCCTGTGCTTTGGCCTAAGCACGGCACCTCTAGTGTTTACCAAACTGATGAGGAATATTGCCAAATTCCTGCATTTGGCAGACATCAGAGCCTCCCTCTATTTGGACGACTGGCTTTTAAGAGCTCCGTCAAGTCGTCGCTGTCTGGAGAATCTCAAATGGACTATGGATCTGACCAAGGAATTGGGTCTCCTGGTCAATATAGAAAAGTCCCAACTCGTTCCATCCCAAACCATAGTCTATCTAGGTATGGAGATTCAGAGTCGAGCTTTTCGGGCTTTTCCGTCGGCCCCCAGAATCAGTCAAGCCCAAGAATGCATCCAGAGCATGCTGAAAAGGAACCGATGTTCAGTCAGACAGTGGATGAGTCTAATAGGGACGCTTTCATCGCTGGCCCTGTTCATCGCGTTAGGGAGACTCCACCTCCGACCCCTTCAGTTTCACCTAACTGCTCACTGGAGAAAGGACATGACGTTAGAAGCGGTCTCAGTTCCTATATCCGAAGAGATGAAGTCTGCACTGACTTGGTGGAAGAACAGCATTCTTCTCAAGGA
The DNA here is from genome assembly GCF_036898095.1 of Palaemon carinicauda. NCBI lineage: Eukaryota > Metazoa > Arthropoda > Malacostraca > Decapoda > Palaemonidae > Palaemon > Palaemon carinicauda. The sequence continues at coordinate 27,668,493 of NC_090730.1, forward strand.
AGGTCTACCACTGGCTGTTCAGACCCCCGACCACCTTCTCTTCTCGGACGCATCGGACACGGGCTGGGGTGCGACACTGGACGGTCGGGAATGCTCGGGCACATGGAATCCGGATCAAAGAGCACTTCACATCAACTGCAAGGAGCTACTGGCAGTCCATCTGGCCTTGAGAAGCTTCAAGTCCCTCCTTCTAGGCAAGGTGGTGGAGGTGAACTCCGACAACACTACAGCCTTGGCGTACATCTCCAAGCAAGGAGGGACTCATTCGAGGAAGTTGTTCGAGATCGCAAGGGACCTCCTCACCTGGTCAAGAGATCGAAAGATATCGCTTGTAACGAGGTTCATTCAAGGCGACATGAATGTCATGGCAGACCGCCTCAGCCGGAAGGGTCAGGTCATCCCTACAGAGTGGACCCTTCACAAGAATGTTTGCAACAGACTATGGGCCCTGTGGGGTCAGCCCACCATAGATCTGTTCGCTACCTCGATGACCAAGAGGCTCCCAAATTATTGCTCACCGATTCCGGACCCAGCAGCAGTTCACGTAGATGCCTTTCTTCTGGATTGGTCCCATCTAGACCTGTATGCGTTCCCCCCGTTCAAGATTGTCAACAAGGTACTGCAGAAGTTCGCCTCTCACGAAGGGACATGGTTGACGTTGGTTGCTCCCCTCTGGCCCGCGAGAGAATGGTTCACCGAGGTACTGCAATGGCTAGTAGACGTTCCCAGGACTCTTCCTCTAAGAGTGGACCTTCTGCGTCAGCCGCACGTAAAGAAGGTACACCCAAGCCTCCACGCTCTTCGTCTGACTGCCTTCAGACTATCGAAAGACTCTCAAGAGCTAGAGGCTTTTCGAAGGAGGCAGCCAGAGCGATTGCCAGAGCAAGGAGGACATCCACTCTCAAGGTCTACCAGTCAAAATGGGAAGTCTTCCGAAGCTGGTGCGAGGCGAATTCAGTTTCCTCAACCAGTACCTCTGTAACGCAGATAGCTGACTTCCTTTTACACCTAAGGAATGTAAGATCCCTATCAGCTCCTACGATCAAAGGTTACAGAAGCATGTTGGCAGCGGTCTTCCGCCACAGAGGCTTAGATCTTTCCACCAACAAAGATCTACAGGACCTCCTTAAGTCTTTTGAGACCTCAAAGGAGCGTCGGTTAGCCACACCCGGGTGGAACTTAGATGTGGTTTTAAGGTTCCTGATGTCAGCAAGGTTCGAACCGCTTCAATCAGCCTCTTTTAAAGATCTCACTTTGAAGACTCTATTCTTCGTTTGCTTAGCAACAGCTAAAAGAGTCAGTGAGATACACGCCTTCAGCAGGAACATAGGTTTTACATCTGAAACGGCTACATGTTCCTTACAGCTTGGTTTTTTAGCTAAAAACGAGCTCCCTTCTCGTCCTTGGCCCAAGTCGTTCGAGATTCCAAGCCTGTCCAGTTTGGTTGGAAACGAACAAGAGAGAGTACTTTGCCCAGTAAGAGCTCTTAAGTACTATTTAAGACGTACAAAGCCATTACGAGGACAATCAGAAGCTTTATGGTGTTCTATTAAGAAACCCTCTTTACCGATGTCGAAGAACGCAGTTTCTTATTACATCAGGCTTTTGATTAGAGAAGCCCATTCTCATCTGAATGAGGAAGACCACGCTTTGCTGAAGGTAAGGACACATGAAGTTAGAGCTGTCGCTACTTCAGTGGCCTTCAAACAGAACCGTTCTCTGCAGAGCGTAATGGATGCAACCTATTGGAGAAGCAAGTCAGTGTTCGCATCATTTTACCTTAAAGATGTCCAGTCTCTTTACGAGAACTGCTACACCCTGGGACCATTCGTTGCTGCGAGTGCAGTAGTAGGTGAGGGCTCAACCACTACATTCCCATAATCCCATAACCTTTTTTAATCTTTCTCTTGAAATGCTTTTTATTGTTGTTTTTGGGTTGTACGGAAGGCTAAGAAGCCTTTCGCATCCTGGTTGATTTGGCGGGTGGTCAAATTCTTTCTTGAGAAGCGCCTAGATTAGAGGTTGTGATGAGGTCCTTTAGTATGGGTTGCAGCCCTTCATACTTCAGCACCTAGGAGTCGCTGAGAGGATCGCGAGGCTCAGTAAGGAAGACGTACTTAAAAAGGCAGAGTAATGGTTCAAGTCGACTTCCTTACCAGGTACTTATTTATTTTATGTTTGTTATTTTGAATAACTGCTAAAATGAAATACGGGATACTTAGCTTCTAATGTTAACATGTATGCTGGTCTCCACCCACCCCCTGGGTGTGAATCAGCTACATGATCATCGGGTAAGATTAATATTGAAAAATGTTATTTTCCTTAGTAAAATAAATTTTTGAATATACTTACCCGATGATCATGAATTTAAGGACCCTCCCTTCCTCCCCATAGAGACCCAGTGGACCGAGGAGAAAATTGGTTCTTGTTGACAAGAAGTACCTGAGTACCTACTCGACAGATGGCGCTGTTGTTGTACACCCCCACCTGTATAGCGATCGCTGGCGTATCCCGACCGTAGATTTTTTCTGTCGGGCAACAGAGTTGCAGCTACATGATCATCGGGTAAGTATATTCAAAAATTTATTTTACTAAGGAAAATAACATATTAACAGGAATTCTTTCTACTACTCTAACCACATATTTTACAAGCTTAAACCCGATGGGAGCATTCGCCTAATCTTCGATATGAAATGCCTTAATACTATGATAAAAAAACCTTCTTTCTCCATGCTGAAACCTAAAACTTTATTCCCTTATTTGCATTTAAACAATTGGGCATGTAGACTTGATTTAAAGGACGCTTATTGGCACGTCCCCCTTCATTCAAGTGCTCAAAGATTCTTAACGTTCCAATTAGGAAAGCGCAAATTCAAATGGACGGTTGTTCCCTTCGGGTTAAAGACAGCTCCCTACATCTTTTCCAAACTAATGTACACAGTAGTTAAATACATTAGGAAGGAATATAATATTCTCATCTTTAACTACTTAGATGATATACTCATATTAGCAGATTACTTTCACAAATGCGAGGCTCACACCCAAATAGTCATTGAAGTGCTCACAGAGCTGGGCTGGCAAATATCTATTAAAAAGTCTGTCATTCATCCAGTGCAAAAGATAGAGTTCTTGGGAGTTCATTATAACTTGGAAAACAAAACAATGAGACCAATGCAGAAAAATATTGATAAATGTATCAGACTTGCCAATACAGTATCAAACTTGAACAGATCTGACCTCAAATTATATCAAAGATTGATAGGATCACTTAACTTCTGTTCCTACTACACCTTTTACGGTAGATACCATCTTAAATTCCTTCACAGATTTCATAGATATTTTGCTAAAGGATATAGAATCATTCCTCCTTCTTTCAAATACTTTCTAGGAGAATGGAAACAGACTAACATGTATAGTGATACAGTATAAACATTCCTAATAATCAAGTAGATCTAGAACTATTCACAGATGCATCCAACTTTGGCTGGGGTGGAGCATTAGTAGGAGAACATGGCATACTCTCAACTAATAATACATGGCTACAAAATGAGAATACTCTGCACATTAACATTAGAGAATTACTTGCATGCATCTACTGTATAAAATACTTCAGAGACAAACTAAGAAACAAAGTAGTATTAATTCACATAGATTCACAAGTAACAAACTGCTGGATCAAAAAACATGGTAGCATTAGGAACAAATCGGCCCAGGAGGCCATCAAAGTGTTACTAAACATCAAAGGAAAATACAACATAGACATTCAAACTAAATGGATTAAAGGGAAATGCAATGTGATGGCTGATTCCCTATCGAGAGACTTTGGTTCCATACATGCAGAAGCCACTCTCGACGACAATCTATTCAATTTAATTTGCACAGATATGAATTTCTCTCCTGAAATAGACCTTTTCACCAATGGCTTTAATTCTAAATGTAAAAGATTTTGTTCTTCCGTACCCAACACAAAAGCAATCAGTAATAATGCTCTTCACATTAGCTGGGAAGGTTCTTCTCCTCTTTATGCTTTTCCCCCAGGCTTCTTACTGCATAAAGTTGCTTTTAAGATATATAACGAATGTAATAACAATATGCTCTTTTGCACTGTTTCCCAGGAAACGGAACCATGGATTCCCCTTGTCAAGACAGTCTCCAAGGAATACTGGAAGTACAAAGTCAAAGTAGAAGGCTGCCAGATACTTCATATGGACTGTACCTTACCCTTAGCGCAACACCACTTAAATTTGATCGCCTTCAGAATATAAAAGATCAACTACCTTCTATATTTCCTCCAGAGATATGCAACAAAATTACTTCCAATTTACGAGACAGTTCCATGGCCAAGTACCAAAATCTCTTCAGCAGCTTTAAAGAGTTCATACACAATAAATATGGAGGTAACAACAAGTTCCCCCTTTTATCAGTGCTACTCTATTTTAATGAATTAATAGACAAGGGCCTAGCATACAACACACTAAAAGGATACCGAGCTGCTCTTGGACCGGTTTTGAAGGGATACTTTCCCAATTATTGTCTAGCAGAAGACAAGTACATTAAAGCTATGCTTGATGGAGTAAATAGAAGAAGACCCAGCAATTCTCATCAATTTCCAGGCTGGGATCTTGATAAAGTGGTTTCCTTCCTCAACACTACAAGAGATGATTCTATGCTGCTCATGATTCAGAAGACCTTATTCCTCGTAGCTTTGGCTTGCCCATTGAGAGCTAACCAATTTAATCATCTATGTATCTCTAGGAGCACTTTCACGCCAGAAACCATCGTGTTAAGGAACCACCCTTCCTTCATGGCCAAGAATCAGAGAAACAATTACACTCCTATTGAATTCAGCTTTAGGTGTCACCCTACCAAGCCAAAAATTTGTCCAGTTAGACAATTAAACTTTTATCTGGAGTACACAAATAAAATCTGTGCAGAAAGAAACATAGATAGGAAAGACCATATTTGGCTGGATGAAAACTTCAAGATCATGTCCCTTCCAAAGATGAGGCAGCTATTCAGGGACTGTATTTTCAGAGCTGATCCCAATGCCAGAAAACACTCCACCAATTTCCACTCTATCAGAGGTCAAGCAGCTTCAAGGATGATGTATAATGGAGTTACGCTGCAAGAGATAAAGACTAGAATGAATTGGAAAAGCAACTCTATTTGGGTCATTTTATGCTCTCCTCGGTCTACAGGGAGCGTTCGATGCAGTCGTTGCAGGACTTCATCTTCATGCCCCCTGAAGTATCGGGTGAGCAAAACCAGTGGGTCTGAAAGGCTGAAGCCTCTCTCTCTCTAGAACTGACAGTTTACTTGTGAACCTAAGTTCTGGAGAGAAGAGGCGAGGCCTTTCAGACCCAGGGTCTGGTTCACCCTCCGACCCTTCCCCCGTAACCGAGGAGACCATTCTGGAGGAAATAAAGGATTTTTAAAGTAATTACATACAAAGTCAACAGCTTTCATGTTTCTGAAGGCCAACCATAACATTTTTTCAATTATTCATAATTTCTTTAAGATATATTTACTCTTATCCTTGCACTTAGAGGAAAGGCAACTTTTAGGTAACAAGATAGGAATATCTTGGAAAGGGGAGGTGAACTACTGTCACATTATATTATCTTAGAATATAAAGAGGAATGGAAAATGTTAAAATTCACAATTGGAACTTTGAGTTACTACTTGTAGTAATTTGCAATCTCAAATAAATCTCACAACAGGAAAATGGAATGGTAAGTACAGATATACTTCATAGCCACTTGCAACTTCAAATATGGTGGGTTGGTTCCTGTCAACTCACATGTCTCTGGTTGCTCCGCCCCGATGGGCGTGGTTTGTGCCCGCTTACAGCTGTCGGGGGGAGGAGCCAGGGGTGTGTCATAGCAAAACCAGTGGGTCTGAAAGGCCTCGCCTCTTCTCTCCAGAACTTAGGTTCACAAGTAAACTGTCAGATCCTCTGTCTATCGTCGACGTCGTGGTGGCAGAGGCTTCCGACGAGTCTGGTCAAACCTCTGCGGCTCCTGATGGTGATGACGTTGCTGAAGGCTCTCCTCCCCCTTCTGTACATCCTTCGGAGGGGGAAGGGGGTCCTACGGGCTCTCCTGCGGCTAAGTCTCTCCCTCGGGGGAGCACTCTGACTGAGACTCCTCTTCGGAGGACTGATGATCCTGACGACCTCCCTCGTGGCCGCCTTCGCCGTAAGGTTCATCGTCCGCTTCGCCGCAAGGGCCTCCCGTCTCCCTATAACGGTGTCAAGAGGCGCCTTTTCGAGTCTTCTCCTTCGTCCTCCGATGGGGACTCTCCTCACCAGAAGCAGTCTGTAGCAGCCGCGTCCTTAGACCTCTCCGGGGATCGTTCACGTTCTCCTACGCCTTCCAGACCTTCTATTTCCTGTGCAGACGGCCAGCAGTCTGATCTCGTCAGCCGACGGGCACCGGTCCCTTCGGGGCAAAGGGATGTCGCCCACGGTGTGGGCGCTTCCCTTGCGCGTCAGGGTTCCCCTGCGCGCCCTTCTGCGCGTTCACGCGTAGTTGCACACCAACGCTCTCCGGCTCGTCAGCGCTCTCCTGCTCGTCAGCGCTGTCCTGATCGCCAGCGCTCTCCTGCTCGCCAGCACTCTTCTGATGATCAACGCCCTACTGCTCGCCAGCGCTCTCCTAAGGATAACGAACATCCTCCTGTTTCTGCTGCGCGCCCAGCGTGCCAACGGTCTCCTGAGCGCACTAGATCTCCTGCTCGTCAACGCGACTTGCGCTTCCAGTTCCTGACACGCGCCCTAGAACTCCGGTTCAGGACTTGGGCAAGGACTCAACTTCTCCTCGCCCTCGCGATCCTGCTTGTCAGCTTTCTCCTGCGCGTACATCTAGAGTTCCTGCACGCCCACGCTCCCACGTGCCTCCTCTTCCTACGCCCACTCGCGAGCGTTCGCCTTTGCGCGTCTCGCCGACAGTTCCTTCGCAGCCTTCTACGCGCCGTCTCCCTGCTCGCCAGCGTTCTCCAGCGCGACAGCGATCTCCGACGCGTCAACGTTCTCCTACTTGTTAGCGTTCTCCTGCGCGTCATCGATCACCAGCGCGTCAGCGTTCCCCTGAGCGCCGGCGATCTCCAGATCCTCCGCGTGATCCATCGCCTGCGCGCAAGCGCTCTCCTACGCGTCAGCGCCCAGCAGATCTGGAGAAACATAGGTCCCCTGCGATCAGCTCTACCACGTGCGGTCGCTCGCCTGCGCGTTTTACGCGCCATCGCTCGCCAACGCGCCAACGCTCGCCAACGCGCCATCGCTCGCCTGCGCTCCAGCGTTCGCCAACGCACCATCGATCGCCGACTTGCCATCGATCGCCCACGCGTCACAGGTCTCCAGGACACTATCGGTCCCCTGGCCCTCAGCGGTCTCGTGAGCGCTCTCGTTCGCCCACGCACCAATGCGTTCACTCGCCAACGCGTTCACTCGCCAACGCGCTCACTCGCCAGCTCGCCCACGCGCCCCCTCGCCCACGCGCTCACTCGCCTACGCGCCCGCGCGCCCGCTCGCGATCGCTCCCGCGTTTGTTTCCACGCGATTGCGCGCCCGCGCTCCAACAGCCCCTTGCGCGCGACTCTTTCGTGTCACCCTCGCGCGAGCGTCAGCACGACCCCCGTTCGCGTCGGGTTCCGCAGCTCGCGGCAGCAGCAGGGACGCGTGTCGCCAGGTCGCAGTCGGGATCACCTCCACCTAAGCGCAGGTCTCTTTTGCAGGACAAGGAAGGACCTTCGGAGAGGTCAAGGCAACTTTCTTCCCCTTCTTTTTTGCAGGCAGGTCCAGTGGTGTCCACTCCGAAGGATCGCCCGATCCCCTTCCCTCCAGCGGGAATTTCGGACTCTGTGTCCATGTCTCGGCAGTCCTGGTTTGGTCCTTTGATGCGGGCGTTAGTGAAAGCTATGAAGCCGGCACTCGCCGATCTAGGACACAAGCCAGCGACGGCCTCGCCCCTGCTGAAGAGAAGGAGAGGAGTGGACTTCGTGGTGACTTCTCCCAGGGAGAAGTTGGTTCCTAAGAGGTCCGTCAAGAAGGCCCCGTCCCCTTCGCAGTCGTTTTCTCCTTCTCCCGTAGACGAGGCTTTTCCGTCCTCGGGAGATTCCAGTGAGGCGGCGGTCTCCCCCTCGGCACCAAGGGGGGAGTCACCTCCTCGTGGCAACATCAGCAGTAGCCTCGCAAGACACCGAAGCAGGCGCCGGCAGCTAAGAAAGTGGTGTCTAAGCCCCAGCCCTTTCCTGCCAAGGACAAGAGGGGTGGTAAGTCCTCCAGGGGAGGCAAGACTCCTAGAGGGAGCAGCCGCGGCCGCAAACGCTAGGAGTGGCAGTCCCCCCGCGTGTCCACCAGTGGGGGGATGCCTTCAAAGTTGCGTGCACAGGTGGCAGCAACATGGGGCCGATGCTTGGACGGTCTCCGTGATCGGCCAAGGGTATCGCGTCCCATTCACGACATCTCAACCTCCCCTGACAGCGAATCCAGTGTCGTTGAGCTCCTATGCCATGGGATCGGTAAAGGGGCTAGCCCTTCGAGCGGAAGTCGAGACCATGCTCAAGAAGGATGCTGTCTAGGAGGACGTCGACGGCTCCCCAGGCTTCTTCAGTCGACTCTTTGTTGTAAAGAAGGTGTCTGGAGGCTGGAGACCCATCATCGACCTCTCAGCTCTGAACAAGCTTGTCAAGCAAACTCCGTTCAGCATGGAGACAGCGGACACGGTCAGACTTGCGGTGAGACCACTAGACTTCATGTGCACACTGGATCTGAAGGACGCGTACTTCCAGATCCCAATCCATCCGTCTTCCAGGAAGTACTTGAGATTCAGCCTACACAGCAAGACCTACCAGTTCAAGTTGTTGTGCTTCGGTCTCTCCACAGTACCTCAGGTGTTCACCAGAGTGTTTACCCTGATTTCGTCGTTGGTGCACAGGAACGGCATCCGTCTCCTCGGTTATCTGGACGACTGGCTGATCCTAGCAGACTCGGAGTCGACCCTTCTTCGACACCGAGACAGGCTTCTGAGACTTTGCCAGGATCTGGGGATCGTGGTAAAGTCCTCTCTGCAGCCGTCCCAACGACTGGTTTATCTAGGCATGTTGTTAGACACCAATCTCCACAAAGCCTTTCCATCAGACGACAGGATAGCAAGGCTGAGGAGGGTGGTGGAACCCTTCCTCAGGCAAGAAGAGTTTCCTGCCTAATCGTAGTTGCGTCTCTTAGGTCACCTGTCCTCCCTGGCCCGTCTGGTTCCAAACGGCCGTCTCAGGATGAGATCCCTGCAGTGGCGGCTCAAGCCCTGGTGGAATCAAGGATCCAATTCCCCGGACTTCCTGGTCCCGATAGGACCTTTGGAACAGGCAGACCTGCGGTGGTGGCTGGTCGACGAGAACCTGCGAAAGGGAGTGGATCTTCTCGTCCTCCCCCCGGAATTGACACTGTTTTCGGACGCTTCAAAAGAAGGGTGGGGGGCGCACATTCTGAACCAGAGGACCTCAGGCCTTTGGTCAGAATCAGAAAAGTACCTGCACATCAACCTGCTAGAAATGAAGGCCGTTTTCCTGGCTCTTCAACAGTTCCAACGGACCCTGGCGGGTCACTCCGTGGTGGTGATGAGCGACAAGATCACGGTAGTGGCTTATATCAACAAGCAGGGAGGTACTTTTTCGCAGCAGCTATCCCATCTTGCAGTAGAGATTCTGAGGTGGACCGAAGTCCACTTGATAACACTATCAGCTCGCTTCATTCCTGGCAAGAGGAATGTGCTCGCCGACAGTCTGAGCAGGGCTTCGCAGATAGTGAGTACCGAGTGGTCTTTGGATCCTCAGATAGCCAACAAATTCCTGACTTTGTGGGGTTCCCCGACCGTGGATCTGTTCGCGACAGCTTTGAATTTCAAACTGCCCCTGTACTGCTCCCCAGTCCTGGACCCCAAGGCACTCTGGCAAGATGCTTTCCAACAACGGTGGGACATCATCGATGTGTACGCCTTCCCACCGTTCTGTCTGATGAGAAGGGTGCTCAACAGGACCAGACTATCAGTCAACTTGTCGATGACTCTGATAGCTCCGCTGTGGCATCGTGCGGAATGGTTCCCGGACCTTCTGCAGCTCCTGAAAGAGCTCCCGAGAGAACTTCCCCCACGACACGAGCTACTCAGACAACCACATTGCAACATCTTCCACAGAGCCGTAGCATCGCTTCGGCTTCACGCCTGGAGACTGTCCAGCGTCTCCTCACGGAGAGAGGCTTTTTGCAACAAGTTGCAGAGAGAATGTCTCGGCATCTGTGAAAGTCCTCAGAGGGAGTCTACCAGGCGAAGTGGAGAATCTTCTGTGGTTGGTGTCGTGAGAGGGGTATCTCTCCACTCGATGCCACTATTCCAGCAATAGTGGAGTTTCTCGTTTATTTGCAGGAGGAAATGCGCCTTTCGGTCTCAGCGGTGAAAGGCTATGGCTCAGCCTTAAACTTGGCTTTTAGGCTGAAAGGAGTGGACATTTCTTCCTCGCTGGAACTCACTCAACTCATACGTAGCTATGAGCTTACCTGCCCTCAGTCGGAAGTGAGACCTCCTCCTTGGAACGTGGTTCGGGTCCTCAGGGCTCTTAAGAGACCTCCCTTCGAACCATTACGCCAGGCCTCTGATTGCCACCTGTCTTGGAAGACGGCTTTCCTGCTCGCTTTGGCCTCTGCCAAGCGAGTTAGTGAACTTCATGGTCTCTCGTACGACGTCGCCCATTCAAGGGGATGGGGGGAGGTAACGTTCAGGTTCGTCCCTGAGTTTGTTGCCAAGACTCAGAACCCTGGAGTGCCGGACCCACGGTTCGACTCTTTCAGGGTCGCGAGTCTCCGTTCTGTAACAAGCGACCCAGACCAGCTGCTATTATGTCCAATGAGGAGTCTGAGGTGTTACTTGAAGAGAACAGCTGCAGTTCGTCCTCAGGTGCAAGCATTGTTTTTTAGCACAGGCAGGACGAAGAGGAGGGTCACCAAGAACACCATCTCGGCTTGGATTCGAAGGGTTATCCATCACGCCTTGAATCCGGACCCTCCTCCGTCACGTCGCCCTAGGGCACACGACGTCAGGGGCATCGCTACGTCCCTGGCCTTCAAGAGAAACTTCTCTGTGACGCAGGTACTTCAAGCTGGGGTCTGGAAGCGTCAGACGACCTTCACAGCCCACTACCTGCAGGACGTGACCCACAGGAGCCTCGATACTTTTTCTATCGGCCCTGTGGTGGCTGCACAACAGCTGGTCTAGCCTCAGGCTCCTTTATGGACAAGTAGCAGTAGGTTGAGGGCGTTGTTACCCGTTTTTAGTCTGCGTGAATGAAAGAGTATGTCTGACCCTTACTTCTTTCTTCATCCTCCCCTCTCTTGGGGAAGCAGCATCCTGGTCTTCGCATAGCTGACCTCAACCTCTGCAGGTAAACCATGCTTCCTTGTGTTCCTAGTATTAAGCTTAATACTGTCGCGTCCCCCATACCCTGACGAGGTGGTATTGGGAACGTCCTATCCTGGATTCCTATCTAAAGGTCTCAAGGTCAACTTCATAGGACGAGTCACGCTCTTTCCTCCACACACAACTTATGTAGGCCACACGTTCCTTGCGAAGCGAGGAACTTGTGAGGTGCAGGGACTCCTTTTCTCGAGTGCTACGCACTTGGAGTCGGAGTCCCCGGGTAAAGCCAAAGTCAGTAAGGCTGGGGACTTTCCACCCTTCCTAATGGGTAAGTCACCCAATGTAAATAGCGTGGTTTGTATTTCGGTTACGGAACAAATGACAAATTCGGAGATAATTTGTATTTTTCCTAACCATACAAACCTTAGCTATTTACACATATTTGCCCGCCAGCCCTGTCCCCCAAGTCAAGTCCTACCTCTAAGTGAAGTGAAGCAAGTCACCGGTGTGTGGGGGGGAGGGGTAGCAAGCTACCCCTTCCCCTACCCCCGCTAACTAGCGCGGGGGTAGTTAACCCTCGTTAAAATCTATTGGCTCGTCAATTTCAGCTACGCCGAAAGGTAAACCCAATGTAAATAGCTAAGGTTTGTATGGTTAGGAAAAATACAAACTATCTCCGAATTTGTCATTTTTCAGCTTTGGTCCTCCTTGGGGCTTGAGGGTTCGCCCTCCAAAGAGGTTTTACTTGACTACATTCGATTGGGTGCCTCTGTCAAGCAATCGCCGTCACCGACAGAGGTTGATCCTCTGTCTCTTGTCGACGTTGTGGTGTCAGAGGTATCCAATGTGGTATCACCCATCACCTCTGCCTCCTCAAACCCTACGGTAGCTGACGGCTTAGTTTCTCCCGTTCCTGTTCAACCAACGAGGGAGAAACTAAGTCTAACAGTCTCTCCTGCTAGTGTTTCTTTCCCTCGGGGAAGTTCACTTACAGAGACTCCTCTTCGGAGGACTGCAGAAGGTCAGCTCGCTGACCCTACGGCCCCCAGAGGGCGCATTTGTCGCAAGGCTTGCCTTCCTCTTTGCCAGAGAGGCATTCCTTCACCTGCGGTGAGGAGGCACCTCTTTGGTTCAACATCTTCGATGCAGTCCCCCGCAGAGGAGCCTCAACAACAATCACTGATCACTGTTCCTGCATTGTTCCTGGACCTTTCTGCAGATCGTTCCCGATCTCCTTCGGTGGAAGGTCGTCTTTTTAAAGGACACGTCGCCCTTCCACCCAAGAGACCTGCCGGCCTGCCGTCACCCTTCTTGTATAAACCTAGCAAGGTTTCACCTGAGCACGCTAAGGCGCGCCAACCAGATACGCATTATGCGCCAACGAAACCTGACGAACGCGCTCTAGTAGCTCGTCAGGCCCCATCAACAAACCCTAACAGGGCATCAAGGGCGTATGCGCCAACACGCACATACGTCCCAACAGGAGCACAGCTCTTCTATGCGCTATGCACACACTCACGCACATACGCGCCCACGCTCTCCTACGCACCAGGCCTTGCCTGAGCCTAAGCATACGCGCCCACGCTCTCCTACGCACCAGGCCTTGCCTGAGCCTAAGCATACGTGCCCACGCCCAGCTGCGCGCCAACCCTCAACTGCACGCCAGCGCTCTCCTGTGCGCCGTCAACCTCCTGTGTGTCAGCGCTCTCCTACGCGCCAGCACTCTCCTGTGCGCCAGCGCTCTCCTACCTCGCCAGCGATCTCCTCCGTTCCTCCGTGCCAGCGCTCTCCCGCCCGCCAGCGCTCACGCCCTGCAGTTAACTCTCCTGCGCACCCACGATCTACTGATCCTGGCGTTAGGGGGAAGTCAACTAGACTGAATTCTCCCACGCGCCAGCACTCGCCATTGCGCCAGCACTCGCCTTCACGCCAGCTCTCGCCATCGCGCCATCGCCCGCACGCATCCGTAAGGACGCGCGCGCCCCCAGCGCACACTCGCCTATCCTCTCCTACGGATTTGCGCCCACATTCTGACGCGCCCACAAGCCACACCGGCTTCAACTGCGCTAGGGGTCTTTCTCCTGCGCGCACGCGCGCCCTACGACTGGTACAGGCATGCACGAACTCTCGCCCGCGCGCTCAACGCCTTGATCCTGCGTGTCCTTGCGCGCGAATACTCTCCCGCGCGCGCTTGCGCTCCAACAGTCTCCCGCACTCGCTCCTGTGCGCCATCAGTCTCCCGCACGCCCGCAGTCTCCCACGCGCGGAACCGCTGAACTACACACGGCAAGGTCGCCATCGTCTCATTCCCCTCCCCGCAAGAGCATACCAGTGCGCATTGTGGGAGAAGGGAAACCTCTAGAGGGGTCCGGGATCCCAAAGCCTATTCAGGCGAACCCACCAATGATGAGAACTCGTCCCAGGGATCCTTCAATTCCTGTCCCTTCAAGGGGTATGTCTGCCAGCGCGTCTGTCAGCCAACAGCTGTGGTTCGGTGCACTGATCAGAGCTGTAATGCAGGGGTTCAAGCCTGTCTTCTCTGAATTGGGGCACAGATCCTTGGCTGCTTCTACCCCTTTGAAGAGAAAAAGAGCGAGTTCCAGATGCGGTAACTTCTCCAAGGGCAAAACTGACTCACGCAAGCCTTCGAGGCAGGTTCCTTCTTTCCCCCAGACTGTCTCTCCTTCCCTTTCGTACGAAGATTTCCCGTCCTAAGGGGAATCACGCGAGGAGAGACTTTCCCCCATCGCACCAATGAGGGAAACCTCTCCTCCCACCGAGATGTCTTTTCAGGTAGGAACTGAAAGGAACATGCCATCCTCGTCAATGTTGGAGTCCTACATCCTTCCCAGGAAGGAATCTAAGGACTCTAAAACATTACCGAAGTCCTCTACTAGGACTAGGATGGAACCAGCTAGCCACTCAGAGAACGTCTGCGACTCTCCCCAAGAAGAGCCTTTGGGGACAGGAGACTTCGCTGCAAGTCCTACATCAGGAGGAGACCAGAAAGAGTCAGAACATGCGTTTTGGCAAGTTCTGACTCTAATGAGGGCTCTCAACGGGTTTTCCGACCCAGAGATTCCTCCTCGAGAGGGCAAGAACATGGTCTTGGACCGTGTCTTTGGTACTCAGAAACCCTCCAAGACCAGTGCAGCACTGCCCTGGTCTCAGGTGGTTAAGAGTACCAGGGACAAGATCTCTCTATAGCTCTCCGAGATGTCCTCCTCCAACCGTTCCAGTGCCACCAACAAGCTCTTTCCACCTCCTCGCGTACAGCAGAGGAGGTACTTCGAGATCCTTAAGGAGCCTTGTTTAGCTCTTCCTCTTCACCACTCGCTGGAAGAGCTTACCAGGGGAGTCCCTCTTGAGAGAGACTCCAACCGGCAGTTCTCATTCTCGGCAACCAAGATCCTTAACCAGGAGAAAGTTGCGAAGTGTGCTATGCAAGCCACTTCGTGGCTTGATATCTGGTTGGGGACCTAAGGTATCCTGATACTTTCTGAGGATTTCTCCAAAGAACGTACCAGGAAAGCTATGGAGACCTTTCTTCTCTCAGGTACTTGCACGATCGAGTTTCTGGCCCACCAAGTCTCGAACTTGTGGGCAAATACCATTCTGAAACATCGGGATGCAGTAACTGAGAGATTTTATCAGAAGGTCCCTAGCACCAAGATCAATAGGCTCAGACATTCTTCTCTAGAGGGATCCATCTTGTTTGAGCCTAAGAATGTGGAACAGGCCGCTGAGAGGTGGAGGAAGTCTCATCAAGATTCCCTTCTTCATAGAGCTTTAACATCTAAGCCCTATAAGCCTCCAGCACCACAGCAGTCACGTCCAGTCAAGACCGCTAAAACGACGACAGCAGCGAAGACCGTGGTGTCTTAAGCCCTCTCCTGTCAAAGAAAGGAAAGGCAAGAAGTCCTCCAGGGGAGGCAAGAATCCTAGAGGGAGCAGCCGAGGCCGCAAACGCTAGGATAGGCAGTCCCCTGCATGTCCACCAGTGGGGGGGATGCCTACGAAGTTGCTCAAACAGGTGGAAGCAACTCGGGGCCGATTCCTGGACAATCTCCGTGATCAATCTAGGATATCGCGTCCCGTTCATAACATCTCTACCTCCCCTGACGACGAATCCAGTGTCATTGAGCTCCCTTGCCATGGGATCGGCAAGGGGGCAAGCCCTTCAGGCAGAAGTCCAGACCCTGTTAAAGAAGGGTGCTCTCCAAGAGGTCCTCGACGAATCTCCAGGCTTCTTCAGTCGACTCTCTCTTGTAAAGAAGGCGTCTGGAGGCTGAAGACCAGTCATCGACCTCTCAGCTCTGAACAAGTTTGTCAAACAAACTCCGTTCAGCATGGAGACGGCGGACACGGTCAGACTAGCAGTAAGACCGCAAGACTTCATGTGCACACTGGACCTGAAGGACGCGTACTTCCAGATCCCAGTCCATCCGTCTTCAAGGAAGTACTTAAGATTCAGCTTAGACAACAGAAAGTAACAGTTCAAGGTGCTGTGCTTCGGTCTCTCCACAGCACCACAAGTCTTCACCAGAGTGTTCACCCTAATATCATCTTGGGCACACAGGATTGGCATCCGTCTCCTCCGTGATCTGGACGACTGGTTAATCCTAGCAAGCTCGGTGTCATCCCTTCTTCAACACAGAGACAAACTTCTGAGACTTTGCCAAGATCTGGGGATCATGGTAAATCTCGAGAAGTCCTCACTGCTTCCCACTCAAACACTGGTATACCTAGGCATGATTATAGACACCAATCTCCACAAAGCCTTCCCATCAGACGACAGGATAGCAAGGTTGCAAGCCCTTTTCTCAGATGAGAAGAACTTCCAGTCCAATCGTGGATACGTCTCCTCGGTCACCTTTCATCGCTGGCTTGTCTAGTTCCCAAGGGTCGCTTCAGGATGAGATCCCTCAAGTGGCGACTCAAGTCCCGGTGGAATCAAGGGTACGATTCCCCAGACATCCAGATCCCCATGGGACCTGCGGAACTGACGGATCTCCAGTGGTGGGTGGCAGACGAGAACCTACGAAAAGGAGTGGAGCTTCTCGTCCTCCCCCTGGATTTGATGCTGTTTTCGGACACTTCAAAAAAAGGGTGGGGGCCCCACGTGCTGCACCACACAACCTCAGGCCTTTGGTCAGAGTCAGAAAAGTACCTCCTTATAAATTTGCTAGAGATGAAGGCCGTCTTTCTGGCCGTTCAACAGTTCCAACAGTACCTGGCAAGTCACTCTGTGGTGGTGATGAGCGACAACACCACAGTAGTGGCCTACATCAACAAACAAGGAGGTACTTTTTCGCAGCAACTATCCCATCCAGCAGTAGAGATTCTGAGATGGGCCGAAGTCCACTCGATACCACTATCGGCACGCTTCATTCCGGGCAAAAGGAATGTGCTCGCCGACAATCTGAGCAGAGCATCTCAGATAGTGAGTACCGAGTGGTCTTTGGATCATCTAGTAGCCAACAAAGTCCTGACTTTGTGGGGTTCTCCGACTGTGGATCTTTTCGCAACGGCCCTGAACTTCAGGCTCCCAGTCCCAGACCCCAAGGCTCTCTGGCAAGATGCTTTCCAACAACGGTGGGACAACATCGACGTTTACACCTTTCCCCCATTCTGTCTGATGACGGTACTCAACAAGACCAGAACATCGGTCAATCTTTCAATGACCCTCATAGCTCCGCTATGGCATCACGCGGAATGGTTCCCGGACCTTCTGCAACTCCTAACGAAGCTACCAAGAGAACTCCCTCCACGACACAATCTACTCAAACAACCACATGCCAACATCTTCCACAAAGCCGTAGGTTCACTACGACTTCACGCCTGGCGACTATCCAGCATCTCCTCTCTGAGAGAGGATTTTCGCAACAAGTTGCTGTCAGGATGTCTGGACACCTGCGAAAGTCTTCGGCAGCAGTCTACCAGGCATAGTGGAAATTCTTCTGTGGTTGGTGTCATGGAAGGGGTAGTGAACCCTCGTTTATCGCGGTAGATAGGTTCCAGTCGCGGCCGCGATAGGTGAAAATCCGCGAAGTAGTGACACCATATTTACCTATTTATTCAACAAGTATATTCAGACTTTTAAAACCTTCCCTTGTACGTAGTACTGTTAACAAACTACCCTTTAATGTACAGAACACTTAATGCATGTACTACAGTACCCTAAACTAAAACAGGCACAAATATGAAAGGTGATTTTATATCATGTATTTCCTAAACATGCTAAAAAGCACGATAAAAAATGGCAACCAATGTTTTGTTTACATTTATCTCTGATCATAATGTAGAAACAAACTGGAGGTAGAGCTTTGCTTATTACCCAGACATATTTCCCATACTTTTCCCTTAGAACTACATCACATCTTCCTACTTTAGATATATAGATATATATATATATATATATATATATATATATATATATATATATATATGTGTGTGTGTGTGTGTGTATATATATATATATATATATATATATATATATATATATTTATATGTATACACATATACATACCTACATATATACATAAATACATGCATACATATATATATATATTACTGTATATATATGGGTTATGGAAAAAATCCGCGAAGTGGTGAATCCGCGATGGTCGAACCGCGAAGTAGCGAGGGTTCACTGTATCTCTCCACTCGATGCCACTATTCCAACAATAGCGGAGTTCCTCGTGTATTTGTGGGAAGAAATGCGCCTTTCAGTCTCGGCAGTGAAAGGCTATCGCTCAGCCTTAAGTCTAGCCTTCAGGTTAAAAGGAATGGACATTTCATCTTCGCTAGAACTTTCTTTACTCATACGTAGTTAGGAACTTACCTGCCCTCAGTCGGAAGTGAGACCTCCCCCATGGAACGTGGTTCGAGTTCTCAGGTCTCTTAAGAGACCTCCCTATGAACCATTACGTCAGGCATCAGATCGCCACCTAACCTGGAAGACGGTTTTCCTACTAGCTTTGGCCTCGGCCAAGCGAGTCAGCGAACTTCATGGTCTCTCGTATGACATCGCCCATTCAAGGGGATGGGGGGAGGTAACGTTCAGCTTCGTCCCTGAGTTTATTGCTAAGACTCAGAATCCTGGAGTGGCGGATCCTCGATTTGACTCCTTCCGGATTTCTAGTCTCCGTACTGTAACAGATGACCCAGACCATCTCTTACTATGCCCAGTAAGGAGCTTGAGGCTGTACCTCAAAAGAACAGTTGCAGCCCGTCCTCATGTGCCAGCACTATTCATCAGCACAGGAAAGACTAAGAGGAGGGTCACCAAGAACACCATCTCTGCATGGATTCGTAGGGTCATTGACCTGGCCTTGAATCCAGACCCTCCTTCGTCACGTCGCTTTAGAGCATATGATGTCAGGGGCATAGCTACCTCCCTGGCCTTCAAAAGAAATTTTTCAGTGACACAGGTTCTTTGAGCTGGGGTGTGGAAACATCAAACAACATTCACATCCCACTACCTGCAAGACGTAACCCACAGGAGACTCGATACGTTCGCTATCGGCCCTGTGGTGGCTGCACAACAGCTGGTTTGAAAACCTCAAGCTCCTTATTGGACAAGTAGCAGAAGGTTGAGGGCATTGTTACCCGGTTTTAGTCTGCATGAATAAAAAGGTTTGACTGGCCCTTATTCTTTTCTTCATCATCCCCTCTCTTGGGGAAAGCAGCATCCTGGGTTCTCTGCATAGCTGATCTCAAACCACTGCAGGTAAACCATGCTCCCTTGTGTTCCTAGCATTAAGATTAATACTGTTACATCCCCATACCCTAACGAGGTGGTATTGGGAAAGTCCTAGTCTACAAGTTTCCATCTAAAGAACTTCAGAACAACTTCCTAGGACAAGTCGCACTTCTTCATACCTTCACACACAGCTTGCGTAGGCCACAGTCCTTGCGTAGCAAGGTTCTTGCGAGGTGCAGGGACTCCTTATTTTTTGGGTGCATACACACTCAAATAACGAGCCCCTGGGCAAAGCCAAAAGCTAGACTGGCTGGGACGTCCACCCTTCCTAATGGGTGAGTCACCCCTTTTAAATAGCATGGTTTGTATTCCAGTTACGGAACAAATGACAAATTCGTAGATAATTTGTATTTTTCCTAACTATACTGTACAAACCTTAGCTATTTAACCAAACTTGCCCGCCAGCCCTATCCCCCTTGAAGTCCTACCTCCAAGCAAAGTGAGCTCAAGCACAGGTGTGTGAGAGAGGGGGGGGGGGGTAGCAAGCTACCCTCCCATACCCCCGCTAACTAGCGGTGTGGATAGTAAACCCTCGTTATAAATAAATGGCTCGTCATTTCAGCTACGCCGAAAGTAATACCCCTATTAAATAGCTAAGGTTTGTATAGTTAGGAAAAATACAAATTATCTACGAATTTGTCATTTTATTCTGGTGTAATTTTGTGTGTTCATTACTGTATATACTTCAGTTATGTATGATAATTTATGGTATCCATTACTTAGTTTTAGCTGAAATTTTCAATTAACATTTCCATTTTTTTTTCAGATGTTACCATACCTAAGGAACGACAAAAATTACGTTTCCTTGACAAGGTGCCTCAATATACTCCTGGCGTTAGAGCCCCCAAAATGACGAGAAGGATCGATTTAATTCAAGGAGAGGAAGAATATCAGAGAGACTTGTTGCATGGCCAGTATGGTATTATTGTGAGTGTTTAGCCATTTTATTTTTATTTCATTTCACACTGTATACAGTACAGTAATCCCTCAGTACAGTAATCATCGCAGATTTATAGAAACTGTGCGTGTAAATATATTTCTCGGACTTCTTTACATTGCTGGTTTCTGGAAGCAGGTAAGTTTTATTTATTTTTGGGTTTTCATTATTTAAAAAAAAAAGAATAGTATTTTTGTTTTTACAAAACCTTAAATTTATAAAACTGATAAAAAATGTGAACAAAAGTAGATTTGTGTATCTACAGTACGCGCTTTTACGGCTAACTGGGCCTAGGAATGTAACATCTGTTTTAACCGAGGGATTACTGTTTGGAGAGTCAAAGTAAATACAGTTATTTGATTTTTATGATTGTGTTTATTTTTTAAAATGCCTTTGTAAGGCATAAGTCGAACCAGTTTTGGACATAAAATTGATAAAATTAAAGAGTTTTTAATGGTCTAATGAATTATCTCATTCTCACCTAATTTCTTAAATCCTTTTATGCTTTGGTGTAAGGTGACCTAACATAATTAGGGTTCCATCTGGGATCATCTATTCTCTGAAATGGTCTATTGTTTTAATCCATTATAGTATTTCTAGGAACCTCCCAGATGTTCATGTTGCTTCTCTCGTGATGTTTGGCTGATATTGACATTCACCTCAGAGAATTAAAATTTCCTGTTTTCAATATTAAACTTAGCCGGTGATCATATAAGCTGTCAGCTCTGCTGCCCGACAGAAAAACCTAAGGACAAAATACGCCAGCGATCGCTATACAGGTGGGGGTGTACATCAACAGCGCCATCTGTCGAGCAGGTACTCAAGTACTCCATGTAAACACAGAACCAATTTTCTCTCTGTCGTGCCACCGGCAAGACCTACTAAATACGCTGTTGCTTACTGGATTGATTTTCACAGATTTTGGTGAAGTACTCATTTCTAGTTATTAGCTTTCGCTTTGCAGAGGTTATCTTCAATACTTCCTTGCATTCTTGATTGAATTTTGGATTATTTGTTGACGACTTGGATAGATTTTGAATTTCCCCTTTGACTAATTCAAGATGGCTGACCCTTCTCAAGTCCCTAAATACAGGAAGTGTAGTGCTAGGGACTGTTCAAGGCGTCTTCCGAAGGCCTCTATCGATCCGCACACCATTTGTTCCAATTGTCGGGGTAAATCCTGTCAATGGGAAGATCGGTGTGAGGAATGCGTTGGGCTTTCGGAATTCGATTTTCTCGAATTCCTTAAATATTCACGTAGGCTAGAGAGAGATAGAGTCAGGAGGAGTTCATCTCGCTCAGTTGATTTTTCCTCTCCCCATGCCCCACAACCTATTCCTTCCCCTGTAGTGGTTGCTCCTGATCCCCCTTCTAGCACTCAACAACCTTCGATGGCAGATATGATGCGTGCCATCCAGGCTCTGGGTGAGAGAGTCGAGTCATTGGCGAGTGACCGTAACCAACTCATGGCAGACGTCAGGGAGTTGAAGGGTAAGAGTGCAGTGGGTAGTGACCTAGTGAGTGGAAGTGTTGTGAAAAGTGTTAGTGTTGCGCTTGAGGGTGCGTCTGTTCGTGCCTGTCGTCCTCCCAGTCCGGGACCTCTTGCAAGCTCCCAAGCCCAGGGGAGAAGCAATGTCGTACGACCAAAGGGTTCGACAGGCTTTAATCAGCGGACAGACGTTCCCTCCGTGGTTTCGGACGTATCTTGCCAAGATCGCCCCACCCACAAGAAGACGAGAGAGCCCATTTATTCCTCGTCTGCGGAAGATGTTTCTCGGCAGAAACAATGGACCAAGGTCTCACGACCTCTCAAACGCAAGGTCCCTTCCGCGCAAGTCCAACGGCCCAGTTGTAGCCACTGGGTCAGTTCGGACTCGCTGCAGTCTTCAGATGACTGCACACCTCCTAAGAGAGGCAAAGCGGTACCGCAACAGGCAGTAACACCGTCTGTTGCCGCACCTGCTACTGTAGACCCTAAGTGGGCTTTGCTGCAGTCCATGCAGACACAGTTGTCATCGTTAATGCAGGACTTTCGTGCGGAGAAGGTTGACGCTGCACCCGTTAGCCTACAACCAACCACGGTTGTGCGTCCAGTTGACGCTGAGGCTACCTTCTCCCGCACTCCAGCTGTGAGAGTCCCACCACCCATGCGCACTGTACCCTGCCAGCCGCATGTTGACGTTCGCCGACGCACGGAACCCTCCGTTGACGTTCGCGAGTTACAACAACAACAACCTAAGTTGTTTTGTTTTGACGCGGTGCGTCAACCTCCGCAACCCACTGTGGTTACCCCTACTCGCCCACAGCAGACTATACAGTCGGGAGTAGACGCTTTACGCCCCCGCGCAGCTATGGTTGTTGCCTGCTCTCAGACTGACCAACAGTTCCATGACGTTGCGTCCAGTGCAGTCACGCATGCACCCGTGCTGCCGGACTCAGCTGACCAGCCAATGCCTACTCCTTTGCCGCTTCCTCTTCAGCATTCAGACGATGGACTCTCTGATGATGACGACGCTGCACACCTTGACGACCCGCACACGGACATCGACGAACCCAAGACCACGCCTCCCTCCCTGGACTTTAGAAAAGTACTTGCACTGTTCAAGGACTTGTATCCAGATCAGTTTGTTTCTGCGGCCCCACGCTCACCTCCATCTGAGTTCGCTTTAGGCACGCAGTCATCCGCGCCTGCCTTTACGAAGCTCGTCCTCGCCCGCTCGTCCAAGAGAGCTTTAAGGGTGTTGGGAGATTGGATGCAGTCCAAAAAGCACCTGGGGAAGACAGCATTCTTGTTTCCCCCTGCGAAACTCGCTTCCAGATCGAGCGTCTGGTATGCCACGGGAGAAGTTCTCGGCTTGGGAGTTCCTGCCTCTGCCCAGGGCGACTTCTCAAGTCTAGTAGACTCTCCCCGCAGGCTGGCCATGAGACGCTCCAAGATTTGTTGGACTCCTTCAGATTCAGATCATCTGATGAAAGGAGTGTTCAGAGCGTTCGAAGTGTTTAACTTTTTGGACTGGTGTTTGGGAGCGTTGAGCAGGAAGACCTCCCCTTCTGACAAGGAAACTTCCATGCTCATTATGTCCTGCATGGACAAGGCCATACGGGACGGTTCCAGTGAGCTTGCGGCTTCGTTCGTTTCCGGGGTCCTCAAGAAACGAGAAAACCTTTGCTCCTTCTTGTCAGCTGGAGTAACACAATGTCAGAGGTCGGAGCTTATGTTTGCTCCTCTCTCGAAGTGCCTTTTCCCAGAGGAGTTGATCAAGGAGATTGCTGCCTCCTTGATTCAAAAAGACACGCATGACCTAGTTGCGTCATCTGCACGCAAAGCCACCCCTTTGCCTTCCGTGTCTAGACCCAGGATGGATACTCCAGCGTCAAGATTTATTCCGCCCTTTCGTGGCAGAGCCTCCAGCAGAGGAAGTGCTCGTGCCGAAGGGAAACGTGGGAGCAAGAAGAAAGGTACCAAGTCCTTTAGAGGCAGAGTCTGACTGCCACCTTCTTCAGACAGCAGTGGGAGCCAGACTCAAGAACTACTGGCAGTCCTGGGAGAACAGGGGCGCAGATGCACAATCTGTGAAGTTGCTCAGAGAGGGGTACAAGATCCCATTCTTGCGCAAGCCCCCTCTAGCAACGACTCCCATCAACCTCTCTCCCAGGTACAGAGAGGAGGACAAGCAATTAGCTTTGAAGCAAGAGGTGTCTCTCTTACTAGAAAAGGGAGCGGTAGTCAAAGTCCGGGACCATCAATCCCCGGGCTTCTACAACCGTCTCTTCTTAGTGGTAAAGAAGACAGGAGGGTGGAGACCGGTGCTAGACGTCAGTGCTCTGAATGTCTTTGTCACCAAGCAGACGTTCACCATGGAGACGACAAAGTCTGTTCTAGCAGCGGTCAGGAAGGAAGACTGGATGGTCTCTTTAGACCTCAAGGACGCTTACTTTCACGTCCCCATCCACCCAGATTCCCAACCTTTTCTAAGGTTCGTTTACGGGAAGGTTGTCTACCAATTTCAAGCCCTGTGCTTTGGCCTAAGCACGGCGCCTCTTGTCTTTACGAAACTGATGAGGAATATTGCCAAATTCCTGCATTTAGCAGACATCAGAGCCTCCCTCTATTTGGACGACTGGCTTTTAAGAGCTTCGTCCAGTCGTCGCTGTCTGGAGAATCTAAAGTGGACTCTAGATCTGACCAAGGAATTGGGTCTCCTGGTCAATATGGAAAAGTCCCAACTGGTCCCATCCCAAACTATAGTGTACCTAGGGATGGAGATTCACAGTCAAGCTTTTCGGGCTTTTCCGTCGGCCCCCAGAATAAGTCAAGCCCAAGGATGCATCCAGAACATGCTAATGAAGGACCGATGTTCAGTCAGACAGTGGATGAGTCTGATAGGGACGCTTTCATCACTGGACCAGTTCATTGCGTTAGGGAGACTGCACCTCCGTCCCCTTCAATTTCACCTGGCTGTTCACTGGAGAAAGGACATGACGCTAGAAGCGGTCTCGATCCCTATTTCCGAGAAGATGAAGTCATCACTGACCTGGTGGAAGGACAACATCAACCTCAGAGAGGGTCTGCCACTGACTGTTCAGACCCCCAACCACGTTCTCTTCTCGGACGCATCGGACACGGTCGGGAATGCTCGGGCACCTGGAACTCGGAGCAAAGAGCGTTACATATCAACTGCAAGGAGCTACTGGCAGTTCATCTGGCCTTGAAAAGCTTCAAGTCCCTCCTTCTAGGCAAGGTGGTGGAGGTGAACTCCGACAACACCACGGCCTTGGCGTACATCTCCAAGCAAGGAGGGACCCATTCTCTGAAGTTGTACGAGATCGCAAGGGACCTCCTCACCTGGTCAAGAGATCTAAACCTGTCTCTAGTAACGAGGTTCATTCAAGGCAACATGAATGTCATGGCGGACCACCTCAGTCGGAAGGGTCAAATCATCCCAACAGAATGGACCCTTCACAAGAATGTATGCAAGAGACTTTGGGCCACATGGGGCCAACCTACCATAGATCTCTTTGCAACCTCAATGACCAAGAGACTCCCAAATTATTGCTCGCCAATCCCAGACCCAGCAGCAGTTCATATAGATGCCTTTCTACTGGATTGGTCCCATCTAGACCTTTATGCATTCCCCCCGTTCAAGATTGTCAACAAAGTACTGCAGAAGTTCGCCTCTCACGAAGGGACAAGGTTGACGTTGGTTGCTCCCCTCTGGCCCGCGAGAGAATGGTTCACCGAGGTACTGCAATGGCTAGTGGACGTTCCCAGAACTCTTCCGCTAAGAGTGGACCTTCTACGTCAGCCACACGTAAAGAAGGTACACCCAAGCCTCCACGCTCTTCGTCTGACTGCCTTCAGACTATCGAAAGACTCTCGAGAGCTAGAGGCTTTTCGAAGGAGGCAGCCAGGGCGATTGCTAGAGCAAGGAGGACATCCACTCTTAGAGTCTACCAGTCGAAGTGGGAAGTCTTCCGAAGCTGGTGCAAGTCGGTATCAGTATCCTCAACCAGTACCTCTGTAACTCAAATAGCTGACTTCCTTTTATATCTGAGGAAGGTAAGATCTCTTTCAGCTCCCACGATCAAGGGTTACAGAAGCATGTTGGCAGCAGTCTTCCGTCACAGAGGCTTAGATCTTTCCAACAACAAAGATCTACAGGACCTCCTTAAGTCTTTTGAGACCTCGAAGGAGCGTCGTTTGGCCACACCAGGTTGGAATTTAGACGTGGTACTAAGATTCCTTATGTCAGAAAGGTTCGAGCCGCTACAATCAGCCTCCTTTAAAGATCTCACTTTAAAGACTCTTTTCCTCGTCTGCTTAGCTACAGCTAAAAGAGTCAGTGAGATACACGCCTTCAGCAGGAACATCGGATTTTCATCTGAGACGGCTACATGTTCTTTGCAGCTTGGTTTTCTAGCCAAAAACGAACTACCTTCTCGTCCTTGGCCGAAATCGTTCGATATTCCAAGCCTTTCTAATTTGGTTGGAAATGAACTAGAAAGAGCCTTGTGCCCTGTTAGAGCTCTTAAGTTCTATTTAAAACGAACTAAACCTTTACGAGGACAGTCAGAAGCTTTATGGTGTGCTATTAAGAAACCTTCTTTACCTATGTCGAAGAATGCAGTTTCCTATTATATTAGACTGTTGATACGAGAAGCTCATTCCCATCTGAATGAGGAAGACCATGCTTTGCTGAAGGTAAGGACACATGAAGTTAGAGCTGTCGCAACTTCAGTGGCCTTCAAACAAAACAGATCTCTGCAGAGTATAATGGACGCAACCTATTGGAGAAGCAAGTCAGTGTTCGCGTCTTTTTATCTTAAAGATGTCCAGTCTCTTTACGAGAACTGCTACACCCTGGGACCATTCGTAGCAGCGAGTGCAGTAGTGGGTGAGGGCTCAACCACTACATTCCCCTAATTCCATAACCTTTTTAATCTTTCTCTTGAAATGTTTTTTATTGTTGTTTTTGGGTTGTCCGGAAGGCTAAGAAGCCTTTCGCATCCTGGTTGATTTGGCGGGTGGTCAAATTCTTTTTTTGAGAAGCGCCTAGATTAGAGGTTTTGATGAGGTCCTTTAGTATGGGTTGCAACCCTTGATACTTCAGCTCCTAGGAGTCGCACAGCATCCTATGAAGATCGCGAGGCTCAGTAAGGAAGACGTACTTAAAAAGGCAGAGTAATTGTTCAAGTCGACTTCCTTACCAGGTACTTATTTATTTTATGTTTGTTATTTTGAATAACTGCTAAAATGAAATACAAAATACTTAGCTCTTAATAATGTAAACATGTAATGCTGGTCTCTACCCACCCCCCTGGGTGTGAATCAGCTTATATGATCACCGGCTAAGTTTAATATTGAAAAATGTTATTTTTATTAATAAAATAAATTTTTGAATATACTTACCCGGTGATCATATATTAAAGGACCCTCCCTTCCTCCCCAATAGAGACCCAGTGGACCGAGGAGAAAATTGGTTCTGTGTTTACATGGAGTACTTGAGTACCTGCTCGACAGATGGCGCTGTTGATGTACACCCCCACCTGTATAGCGATCGCTTGCGTATTTTGTCCTTAGGTTTTTCTGTCGGGCAGCAGAGCTGACAGCTTATATGATCACCGGGTAAGTATATTCAAAAATTTATTTTATTAATAAAAATAACATTTTTCCTCCCTCTCCATAGGCTAAGGCCTCTGTTATAGTATTAAGACAATTTATTGGTTAATTTAAATAACCTTGGCCTGAATATGCTGTACATGGTAAGTTCATCTCCCCCAAAGCATAATGCGTCAGAAAAATGTTTTGTTCCTACACGGATAGAAACCCTCTTCCTTTAATAGGAGTAGCGAAACTGAAAATTCGAGTGTTAGAAATTAGAATGAGGTATTGCTAGTTACTGGCGGGGAATCCTTCCACCACCAATACACTGGGAATCCACCTTGACTTTAGCCGCCAAGCTGTACAGATGACCCTCCATATTTGCAAAGGTTGCCATAGGTAACAGAGACAACCATGAAAATAAAAAAAAAAACTTTGGAATACTTGGTTCCCTAGGGTGGGTCAACTCATAAGGAAAAGGGATAATTTATCCAGGAGAAAATCAGAGAAAGTTGTTGAATTGTATGGGATACTAAAATAAATAGCTTCCCATAGAATCTTTTGAAATAAATAAATGGGTACCCATGTAAGACATTTTCTTCATTAAAAAGAATGCAATGATCTGAATTTCCAAAATTTCAAGCCACAGGTCCTCAGTCGCTCTTCTGAAGGTAGGTTTGGATTCTAATTCTTCTAAGTTGTTAGAAGATACCACCTCCAAGACAGCTTATACTCTTGTTTTCTAAAATTTTATTTAAAAAAATCTGTGAATTATTATCTCAAGTGGAAGGAAAAGCTGCTGATCTACAAAGAGATTTAGAGTCATTGTGACACTGTTTTTTGTGAATTATTTTTTCACTTAAGCTCCAGTGAAGAAGTTTTGTCAGAAAGTGTTCAACATCTCTACCTAATTCTTGATGGTATGCTGTAGTACTTACTTTGATCATTCAAGGAATTATTGGTATGAAATAAGGAGGAGAGTCCACAGCTGATTAGACTATGAGAAAGCTTTTAATTCTGTTAAAACTTCAACAGTAATGAACGCCTTCCAAAAACAAGGAATAAATTAATCTTATGTTAGACCACGTGAATATATGTACTGTATACAGGAAGTACAGCAATCCTAAAACTACATGAAGATTGTAAGAATATTCTGACTGAGAAAGGAGTTAGACAGAAAGTCCCCATCTCTCCTAAATTATTCAAAGCATGCCTGTAAAAGTTTTTAAAGATTTAGAAGGGGAAAATATAGGAATCAACAATTAATGGGGAACTTTAACAACTTGAAATTTCCAGATGACATAATTCTATTTAGTGAATCATGGGATGAATTGCAAAAGGTGATAGAAGATTTGAATAGAGAAAGCAGAAGTGTAGGTCAGAATATGAAAAGGAGTAAAACTAACAATGTTCAATAAAAATGAAAAGAGACAACAAATAAGGGTTACTGTATTGACAAACCACTAGAGATTGTTAAAGTCCTTCAAAGACAAGGAATAGATGAATGTTATGTTAGAACTCTGGAAAATATCTATACAGGTAGTCAAGCAATCTTAAAACTACATAAAGATGGTGAGAAAGTTCTGGTTGAGAAAGGAGTTAGACAGAAATACCCTCATGTCTCCTAAAATACTCGCTGCATACCTAGTAGAAGTTTTTAGGAATTTAGATTGGGAAAATCCATGAATTAACATTAATTGGGAATACTTTAACAATTTAAGATATGCAGATGACATAACTCTATTTAGTGAATCATGGGAGGAATTGCAAAAGATCATAGAAGATTTCAATAGAGAAAGCAGAAATGTATGTCTGAAATAAATATGTGGAAAACTAAAATAATGTTCAATGAAAATGCAGAGACAACAAATAGGGTTTATGGATGAACCCCTAGAGATTATTAATGAATATACATACTTAGAACAGACAGTAACCATTTCCTCAGGACATGAGTCTAAAATTAAAAGAGGGATATTCAAGAGACGGAGCGCTTCTGGTAAACAAAGTTAAACTATGAAAATAAAATACCACTCTCTCTAAAAAGAAAAGTAGTTAAACAGATCGTCCTACCAGTATTAACTTATGTATCAGAAACTTGGAGCTTTACTAAAGCCTTAAAATATAAGCTTGTTACAAATCAAAGAGCTATGCAAAGAATAATGATGTGATTGACATTGAAACAGAAAAAGAGCAACATGGTTATGAGAGCAAATTAAAGTAGAGGATATTCTAAACAAGTAATAAAAAGAAATGGAGTTAGGCAGGACATATAATGAGAATGACAGACAATAGATGGACATTAAGAAAAACAGAATGGTTCCTAGAGATTGCAAGTGGAATAGGGGAAGGAAGAGAAGACAATGGATTGACTAAGAAAATTTGGGGGTATAGGCTGGAATAGAAAAACCATAAATAGACATTAGTGGAAGGATATGTCTGAGGCCTTTGTTCTACAGTGGACTAGTAATGGCTGATGATAATGACTCATATACACACATACACACACAGAGTTGGCCCCGATATTTGCGGTTTCGATCCTTGCGGATTTGGTCTTTCGCGATACTGAGAATAGTATGTCGTGTTAAATAAAAGATCAGCTATACGCTGTTTCATGATAAGTACTCTCACAGGTTGATGTTTTAAATCAACCGTGCAAAGCAAAACAGTCCAACTTTATAACTAATGCAGGTAAGCTATTCAGTGATAAACCTTTTGTTTAGTAATTGTGATATAGTAATTAGAAATAATTAAAACTCATGCATACATTATGTTTAACCCTGGATAGGTACGATGGGTCGTTTGCGACCCCGAGCGTCAAAAAAAAACGGGTTTTTCTCACGTGACTCACCCCTGTGACTGAATTTGTGGGTGATCGACCTGCAGGAGGTGTCTCCCCTACACGCTCTAGTAGTGTCCAGATGTGCATTGCTGTAGCTGTACTCCTTCCCCGATTTCTGAGACGCGTCGGGGTCGTTCGCGTCCGAGTTTACCCTTCTAAGGTAGTTTGCATAATTATCAAAGTTATTACGTATTATGAAATTGTCGTAGAATGGTGCAACTTGTATAGGTTATCAGTTGTGGAAAGTCTTGGTGGATTGTTTGGCTACCATGTGCATGTTTTTTTTTTTAGTTAAAATGTCGTTCATCACCACGAGGACCATTTTACCGCGAGTGCCCCTTTTTCATTTTTTTTCATTTTTTTGCCAAGTCATTTTTCCGTAAGATATTGCCAAATAGTGTCGTAAAACTTTTGCTTGTTTAGTGTTGGAAAGTGTGTCTAGATGATCTGGCTACCCATGCATGACTTTGTTTTTGTCAGATACGACGTAGTTATTGGTATATTGGGTATTTAACTGCGGTTACCAATTTCTGTTTTTTTTCAATATTTGTAAAAAAGGGATTTTGACGAAGGAAAAATCTATTTCTGGGGAGAGACCTGTGGCGCCTGGCGAAAAGTCCTTCTTGTATACCTTTTCTGATAAAAACCTTCCAATTATACCAGAGAAAGATAAAAGCATGGAATGCTGAGGTTACAACCCTCGCGCGAGCACCTTTTGGGTGTCGTGTATAAAGCAAAGGCGCGTGAAATCCACTATTCACAGGTTGTCTTCCATTTAGTTAATTCCTTCGCCAAAGGGATGGGCCGATACAGAGGCCCTAGACACATCCCCATCGCCGCACCACCCACGCCACGACGCGAGCGCCATCTGAACAACATCCTTCTGTATTGACCATGATGGCTTGGAAAGGAAAGGGTGGGATCGTGTAAAATAAGGGGAAGGGTTTCGCCGGGCGCCACAGGTCTCTCCCCAGAAATAGATTTTTCCTTCGTCAAAATCCCTTTTCTGGGTCGAACCTGTGGCGCCGGGCGAAAATGTACCAGAGAATGCCTTCCAAGCCCAACAATAACTACTAATTTAATAAGGGGAGAGAAACAACACCATGTAAAGAAAATCATATATAATTCAGGTAAGTAGGCATAAAATATAAACTAGCCACAGGGCATAGTGAGAGTAAGGATAAACAAACATGATAACAAGGAAACCTCTGAGTATCAGAGGAAAACATGCAACAAAACTGACATGGCTAAGAATATCCCAACTTAATAACAAGGGAAAACAATAATAGTTACAATCATATTAACCTAATATGTAATACACTTAGGGCTAACGAACCACCAAGGAAGCGGCGTCGTGGTGCGAGTGGCGGGTAGGAGGGAGAAGAGAAGAGATGGATGAAAGGAAGAACAAAAGATCAATGGGGAGAGATAAGGCTCCCAGCTGCAACCGTTGGATATTTAAGAGCCTGTAAGTTCTTTAGATAGTGGCGTTTGAAGACCATAGGAGATTTCCAACCCGTGTACTTCTTAAGGTTATCAAAGTCCATATTCTGGAAATAGTTGATGGAGGTAGCTATCGATCGGATATCATGAGCATGGGGAAATGATCCCGGATTGGCTTGTTTAATGAAGTATAGGATCTGTTGCCTAATGCCACGTATGGAAATGGTACCTCCTTGTTCTCTGATAAACAAGGGGCCAGACGATCGGGTAGCAGTCCTGGCTAAAAAGGCCCTGAGAGTGGTGACCGGACATAGAGAAGTATCTTGGAGAAGAGGAATAATCTTCCAAGGGGACCACCTATTTTGGGGGTCCTCGTTCTTAGCTAGGAACGCCCTGTCTGGTGAAAGAAGTACCTCACCTGAAGGGAGGAAATCCATGTTCTCTGAGTTTCGTGAGAGAGCTGCTAGTTCTGAGATTCTGGAACCCGAGGCCAAAGCTGTTAGAAATAAAGTCTTCCTAAGAAGAGTGATATAAGAGCAGGATTCGTTGTCCGTGTCGGAGGCCAGTTTGAGGACATCATTTAGAGACCAAGAGACCTTTTGAGGACGGACCGAAGGTCGAAGCCTAGCACATGCTTTTGGAATAGATGAGAAATAAGACTCCGCCAGGTTAATGTTAAACCCAACCAGGAAGACTTTCCTCAGAGCTGACTTAATGGTGGTTATAGTGCTAGCTGCTAGGCCTTTGTCAAAAATGGACCTAAAGAAGGAGATGGCTAAATTAGGAGTCATAACCGAATGGTCTGAAGTCCTTAAGAAATCCGCTAGTTTCTTAACCGCCGAATCATATTGGCGAATCGTTGAGTCCCTTTTGTCTGATTCTATAAAGAGGACATTATCTGGGTCGATGTTTGCGCCCCTACGTGCCGCAAACTTCATGAAATCCACAAAGTTAGGGTTTTGGCTATCCTTGAGGAATCTGACACAGTCCGTGTTTGGACCACCTGGGTCAGTTTGGGGAATGGGATCCGGAAGGGACGGAGTTTCAACTCGAGGAGGAGAGGAAACCAACTGCTCTTTGGCCAGTGAGGTGCCACTAAAGCTACTACCCCGTTGAAGGAGCGGAGTTTGTGCAAGACTTTCAGTAGAAGATTCACTGGAGGGAATAAGATCTTCTGCCAATGGTTCCAATCCAGGGTTAATGCGTCCATGGCATAAGCCTGAGGGTCCAGGTTCGGTGTCACATAACACGGGAGTTTGTGATTGAGTCGGGTCGCGAATAGATCTACCTGGAGACCTGGAACCAGCCTGAGTATCCACCGGAAGGAGTGCATGTCCAGGGACCACTCCGATTCCAGTGGGCTCGTCCTGGATAATGCGTCTGCTATCACATTCTGGACTCCTGCTAGGTGAGTTGCTGACAGGAACCAGTCTTTGTCGGCTGCCAAGGTGAAGATAGTGACCAGGATCTGATTCAGGTTGGGTGATTTGGACCCCCCCCTGTTGAGGCAGTGGACTACGGCCGTGCTGTCTGAGACTACTCTGATGTGGGTCGACCTCGGAGGGGAGATTCTCTTCAGGGTCAAGAACACCGCCATGGCTTCGAGAACATTGATATGGAACTGTCTCATGGCGGGTGACCAAGAGCCCTGACACATCTGATGTTGGGAGTAACCCCCCCAACCACTCAGAGACGCGTCGGTATGAATTGTCACTTGTGGAGAGGGGAACTGTAGAGGAACCGACTTGGAGAGGTTCCTCCGATCGGACCATGGTTGTAGTCTCATTTTCAAGACAGAGGGGATCTTCGAGGTCTTGTCTCTTAAAGGTATTGTCGCCCTCTTTCTCCAAACTCGATTGATGTCTTTGAGTTTGGCTTTTAATAGGAGATCGGTCAGTGAGGCAAACTGGAGTAGGCCGAGGACTCGTTCTAAAGCTCTTCTGGACACCTGTTTGTGTCTGAGAAAGTTCCTGACCTTGGAAGCTATCTCCCTCACCTTCTTGGGAGGAAGGGAGAGCTTGTGCTTTGAGAGGTCCCAACGGATGCCTAACCATTCGAAGAGGCTTGATGGTTGTAGGCGGGACTTCCGGAGGTTGACTTGGAAGCCCAGTTTGGCGAGAAAATGGAGTACCTTCGACGTAGCTCTTTTGCATTCCTGGTGCGACTGGGCCCAAATGAGCCAATCGTCCAGATAGGCGACGATTTGTATCCCTTGGTGTCTGAGTTGCTCGAGCACCGTCTCCCCCAGTTTCGTGAATACCCTGGGGGCAATGCTGAGACCGAAGGGCATGACTTTGAATGCGAAGGCTCTCTTGCCGAGACGGAAGCCTAGATAAGGAGAGAAGTTTCGAGCTACTGGGACATGATAATAGGCGTCGGTAAGATCGATAGAGGTGGTGACGGCCCCACGGGGAAGTAAGGTCCGTACCTGAGAGATAGTCAGCATACGGAACTTGTCGCAAAGGATGTAAGAGTTGAGCTTCGACAAGTCCAGAACTACCCTCAACGCCGACGAGTCTTTCTTCGGGACTGTAAACAGGCGGCCTTGGAACTTCAGGGATCGAACCCGCTTGATTGCTCTCTTCTTGAGTAACTCCGCAGTGTACTCTTCCAGGATGGGAGTGGGTCTCTGGAAGAAGGTCACAGGTGGAGGAGGGGATCCCTGTGACCATTTCCAACCCAAGCCCCTTGATATTATGCTGTGAGCCCATGGACTGAAGGTCCAATGATCCCGGAAGTGATAAAGTCTCCCTCCTACCGGCATCACATCATTGGGAGGGAGTGAACTTAGGGCCCCTCCCTCCACGGGAACCCCTTGCTCTGGGCCCGCCGCGTTGGCGGAACTGTCCTCTACCTCTGGAACTCCCTCTTTGGTATCCACGAAAGGAACCGGAGGGTTCGTAGGCAGGGTTGTATGCAGGTGAGGGCATCCAAGAGGGGTTGGGCTGTGTACCAGGGGGAGCAGCGAGGTAGACTACCTGCTGAGGAGGCGCCTGTTGTCGAGAAGTCGAGGCCGCGGAAGGCTGTGGGGACGAGGTACCCCGGGCCGCTTTGTAAGGACTAAACCTCAGCTTCTTCTTGAAGAATGTGTGTCTCTGGGGTTCGAACCTCTTTTTGGCTGAGAGACCCCACCTTACCTGCAAATTCTGGTTTGCCCTCGCTGCGTCCTGAAGAACCTTATCCACCTCGGTCTGAGGGAAGAGGGTCTTACCCCAGCAGGAGGAAGCTATCAGTCTGTTCGGCTCATGCCTGATGGTGGCCTCCGACAGAACGAACTTCCTGCAACTAACCCGTGCTGACCAGAAGTCATGGAGATCTATTTGGTAGGATAGCAGCTGGTTCTTTGTGGCGACTCTGAACAGCGTTTCCTCTGGGTAAAGAGATGCAAGGGACTCCATGGAGGTGATGGATTGGAGGGACCTAGCAAGTCTAGTACGGGTCTCGAACTCAGTTTTGAGAAGACTCTCTATTAATCTGGGAAGCTTCTCAGAGAAAAGGGTAGAGGCACAGTCCGGGTCTAGTTTCCCCACCGTGAAGGTAGAGGCCGCAGCATCCCAGGCTGCCGAGGAACCCGGAATAAGCAAAGAGGTGGGGTCCGTCTCCTTGAGAGCCGGCATGGAAGAGCCTTCTTTGATGGCCTGTATAGTCAGCTCTGTGACTTTGTCTATGAGCGGCAAAGAGATGGAGGCCGCTGTCGTAAAAATAGTGTAGGAACCCTTGTGAGGGGTGAGCTTGGAGTTAATACACCCCCACTCTGATAGTGTTCTGGCCCAGATAGCCTGGGCCTGCTCTTTTGGAAATATGATCGTTTCCTTCGGTACCTTGTCCATACGGACCAATGCATGTTCCTTTAACCGTACAAAACCATTGAACGGGAATGCTAGGCCCGGGGGATAGAACTCCAGGTCCTCTAGAGGGCGGGTGCCCATGCCCTCCAGAGTTAGGGAGCCATCTACGAATGGAGCATGCAAAGCAAACCGCCAAGGATTGTTTTTATCGAAGGGCGGCAGCTTCGATGCGTCTGGGGCAGAAGGGGGAGGGAACTGAGTTCCGGCGCGGATCAGAGTAGCCATCATATCCTTAATCTCTGTTATTGCACCAGAGTGATGTTGAACTTGATCCCTGACCAATCCTTTGATCAGTTGGATGGGGAGGAGATCAGCCCAGGGTACCTGAAAGTCACCCGTTGGCTTTTTCTTGGATTTGGTAGACTTAGACTTCGACTTCTTAGGAGTAGTGGTTTTACGAGGAGCAATATGAATATCAGGAGCTGTCGAGGGTCCGGGGACCGGTGACGTTGATACTGGCAAAGCTGAAGTCTTATAAGTTCGAAGTGGCTTCACCTTGGGTCGTACGGAGGCAGAGGGATCCCGAGGAGAAGCCTTAGAGTTATCAAAACCTAGAAAGGAAGAGGTAGAAGAGGGAGTAGGAGAGAAAAGGGTTTCCACCAACTCGGCACCACTTACCTGCTCGTCCCTGGGTTCTACGTCTATATCCAGACCAGCCATGTCCATCGGTACGAGGGTTTCGTCCTCCACGGAAATGGTAGCCCTGACTTCTTCAATTAAAGGGGCAGCAAGGTCAGGAGAGACTGCAGCAGTAGTCGAGCCTGGGAAGAGACGGGAGGCCATATCCCCATCGAGGAGATAGGGAGCGCCAGACGGGGCATTCCTGCCAAAGCCCGACACCCACGGCCGAAGAGTAGCCCTTGCTGACCGAAGAGAGACATCATCGGCCTGTAAGATTTGCAGTGATTAGTGATGGAGGAGGGGGTTTGCCCTCCTAAATATACTGTGTATATCATATTCATGTCTATATTAGTGTCTGCCAACGAGAAATAAGGAACAAAGGGAAAACCCACTTACATCATCATTCAGCAGAACTGACGACAACTCGTAACAGAACGAGCACAAATCCGGGAACCACACTGGGTATTGGGCCTGTCCCGGTTCCTGGATAAAGGGAATGGAGCAGTGAGCATGAGACCGGCCGAGGTCATGCCCAACGGGGTCGCTGAACGAGGCAGAGCATCCTTCAGCAGTACAACGGGCCTTCTGTAAAAGAAAGGAGACATGAGTCTGGTGATGCTTGAAACTCTGATAAGGGATAAAAACCTATTATTTTAGAGTTCTGGCACTCACTGAATTACCTAAGCACCCATATTGCATTGACCAAACAACTAACTATTAACTTTAAGTTGATACTGCCCCATACCATTGTTGGCACTTTAAAATTCAATTGTCTGTATATTTGTAATGCACCCAATGTCTGTTAATGACATAAGGATAATAAGCTTAAAGTAATCCGCCGACCTCCAAGGGTCGGGGAAGCAGTGACATGCCCTTAAAATAAATACAAACACCAGCCTTAGCTAAAGGCAAGGCAAATATAAGTGTGAAGTGTATGGGCGACCTCCGGTGAAGCCGGAGCTCCGGTGAGGCCGGATCGTAATGAAATGTCCTGAATAAAGGAGCCTTAGCTAATTAGCTAAGGCAACTTTAAGTGTTAAGTGTTTGGGCGACCTCCGGTGACGCCGGAGGATAATGAGATGCCCTGAATAATTCAATTGTGGCTAATAATTCAATTGTGAAAGATAAAAAGCTAAGTCGTAGCTAAAGACTAAAGCTTAGATTATAGTAAATCGTATTTACGATCTCCGGTGAGGCCGGAGGGAGAAGAAAGGTCCTGAATAATTATTGTGAATAACAACACAGTTGTAATAACAAAGGCTATTGTGGATATGGCCGTGGCCTGAGACCGAAGTAAGGGCCACCGGAGGGTCTTATCTAAACAATATGAAGCCCGTCCCATGTAGTAAACAATATAAATATAACAATAGAACGAAAGTTATTGAGAATCCCTCGTGGCGGAGTATAACTCAAGGCGGAGTGGATAACGTTCATAACTACTCCCGAGCCGTAACGGGGAGAGGACGAAACACGGACCAAAATAACGCTAACAATTGAAAAGTCACGAAAAATAAATAACTCGTAAGTTATCATCCACCCAGAGGGGGAGAGGTGAGGGAGGGAGAACCCGCTGAACGCACAAAACGGAAAACGGGAAATCCGCTCCCCCACCGAAGCTAAGAAAGAAAACGAGAGAAAGGGGTAACTCGTGACTGCGAACAGAAAACGGGGACCCCAATCTCCCGCTCTCTTGGACACAAACAGGACTAAAAATCACAAAACACTATTATAAACGTATAAAATAAAAATGTACATCCATATAATACTACGATCGAAGAATAGCATCCGTTAAAACTTAAAATAAATAGCACTGTTCCTTTAACCGAGTCGAGTGACGAACGCCTCGGGCGGTTACTAAACAAAAACAAAGCTAAATCGCTATCTCGATCGTAGGCTGGACTTACTTGCAAAAAGTACCATGAGCATAAAATAAAAATAAAAATAATAACGGTTCTAAAGGCATAAGGCCAGGGACTTAACCAAGAACCTAAGTGACAGAGTACTAAACGGGCAGATAAAGATGAATTCCCCAACAAGTGAACAAACAATGGCCGCCATGAAAGGCCAGACGGGGATAATAAAACAGACTATACTGGATATAAAACACAAGCCCGGTACAATAAAATACTGTCAAAACAAACTATGGTACTTAACATTGGAATGTGTGAAGATGGAGCTTCGGACATGACAAAATAAATCCACGATAGATAAAAAAGACCGAGAGCACAACGAAAACATTCAACACTTTTGAATTCCAAAAAGAAGGATGTTGTTCAGATGGCGCTCGCGTCGTGGCGTGGGTGGTGCGGCGATGGGGATGTGTCTAGGGCCTCTGTATCGGCCCATCCCTTTGGCGAAGGAATTAACTAAATGGAAGACAACCTGTGAATAGTGGATTTCACGCGCCTTTGCTTTATACACGACACCCAAAAGGTGCTCGCGCGAGGGTTGTAACCTCAGCATTCCATGCTTTTATCTTTCTCTGGTATAATTGGAAGGTTTTTATCAGAAAAGGTATACAAGAAGGACTTTTCGCCCGGCGCCACAGGTTCGACCCAGAAATTACTACGTAGTAAGGAATTGCCGTATATTATTCATTTTTTTTTTTCATGTTTATGTGTTAGAAAGTGTGCCTTGATGGTTGGGCTAACACGTGCATGTCTTTTTTTTTATCTGAGATGTCGTATATTAGAATGTCGGGCATTTTACCGCGAGTGTCCCTTTTTAATTTTTTTTCATTTTTTTGCCAAGTCATTTTTCCGTAAGATATTGCGAAATAGTGTCGTAAAACTTTTGCTTTTTTAATGTTGGAAAGTGTGTCTAGATGATCTGGCTACCCATGCGTGATTTTGTTTTTGTCAGATACGACGTAGTTATTGGTATATTGGGTATTTAACTGCGGTTGCCAATTTCTGTTTTTTTTCAATATTTGTAAAAATTTACTACGTAGTAAGGAATTGCCGTATATTATTGATTTTTTTTCATGTTTATGAGTTAGAAAGTGTGCCTTGATGGTTGGGCTAACACGTGCATGTCTTTTTTTTTTATCTGAGATGCCGTATATTAGAATGTTGGGCATTTTTCCGCGAGTGCCCCTTTTTATTTGTTTTGCATTTTTTTGCTTAGTCATGTTACCGTAAGGAATTGGCAAGTAGTGTCGCAAAACTTATATTTTTATAGTGTTGGAAAGTGTTTCTAGATGATCTGGCTACCCATGCCTATTTTTTTTTAGCCAGATATGGCGTATATATAAGTATGTGTTCGATTTTCCTGTGATTGCCATTTTTTCGTTTTTTCCCATTTCTTTCAAAATTACTACGTACTAAGGAACTATCACAGAGTAATATTTCATTTATATGTTTATTTGTCGGAAAATATGCCTTGATGGTTTGCCTAGCACGTGGCTGAAATTTTTTTTTTCTGAAATGCCGTATATTAGAATGGCCATTTTTCCACGAGTGCCCCTTTTTATTTGTTTTGCATTTTTTTGCTTAGTCATGTTACCGTAAGGAATTGGCAAGTAGTGTCGCAAAACTTATAATTTTATAGTGTTGGAAAGTGTTTCTAGATGATCTGGCTACCCATGCCTATCTTCTTTTTTTAGCCAGATATGGCGTATATATAGGTATGTGTTCGATTTTCCTGTGATTACCATTTTTTCGTTTTTTCCCATTTCTTTCAAAATTACTACGTACTAAGGAACTATCACAGAGTAATTATTCATTTAGATGTTTATTTGTCGGAAAATGTGCCTTGATGGTTTGCCTAGCACGTGGCTGAATTTTTTTTTTCTGAAATGCCGTATATTAGAATGTTAGCCATTTTTCCGCGAGTGCCCCTTTTTATTTGTTTTGCATTTTTTTGCTTAGTCATGTTACCGTAAGGAATTGGCAAGTAGTGTCGCAAAACTTATATTTTTATAGTGTTGGAAAGTGTTTCTAGATGATCTGGCTACCCATGCCTATCTTTTTTTTAGCCAGGTATGGCGTATATATAGGTATGTGTTCGATTTTCCTGTGATTGCCATTTTTTCGTTTTTTCCCAATTCTTTCAAAATTACTACGTACTAAGGAACTATCACAGAGTAATGATTCCTCTAGATGTTTATTTGTCGGAAAATTTTGTTTACTTTTTTTTTTGATTGAATATCATCAAATTTTTTTAGCTAAAATATTGTTTTACATTTTTTTTTTTCGATTTTATTTCCCTTCAAAAAAATTTTTTTGGGTTAGAATTTTAATTTTATAGTCGTAAAATAATTGACAATTATCCAGCAACCCACCATACAATTTTTATGCATATCCAATAATAATTAGATTAGTAAATAACACCTTGAAATTGACATACCCTTCCTACATTTCAAGTGGCAGATTAGGGAGTCTGAGTCAGTGTGGTTGGCGGCCATTTTGTGGACATATCCGAAGCGTAAGCTGCCCTATCTATATATATTCTTGTTCCCTATAGAATTTGTGATATTTTGGTATATTTTTACCTGCATAAATATCATATTATATATTAAATATATGTATTTTTTTACAAAATTTCTAAGTACTCAAAAAATTACCTTTAGATATGGCCCCTGATATAAATGTAATTTACAAAATAATGAAGATTTTTTTACATATTTCTATTTTAGGATAACATATGTTTATTCCCTAAAAAAATTAGCCACTTCCTATTTCATTTGGGTACCCAAAAAAATTCATGAAATTTGGACAAATTTTTTTGGCCAAAAAAAGTTACCCTTTTTTTCTCATTTCAGATCTTCACCTCCATGGGTCTGACTTCATCCAAAATACATCAAGATGTGTCCTAAACATTCAAGAATCAATTCCTAAAAGGATTTGTGTATATATGTATAAACTTTTTTTTTATGAATTTTTATGTCAGGTCTTTTTTTTTTTCTACTTAATTTTTTAAAATATTTATAATATATAGTTTTTCTGCAGATGAGTAGTATTTATCTTTACAGTTGTTTTAAGCATTCATTGAAGTTTTTTTTGGCAAAAGAAAAAAGGAGGTTACTGCAAAAACTGATTTTTCAAGAATTTTTTTTGGCGTCGGGGTCGTTCGCGTCCGAGTATACCCTTAAAGGGGTGTCCGAGGAGCGTACCTATCCAGGGTTAAGTAATATTTGATTTTTAAATATTTAACTTAGCCGGTGAATATATAATAGCTGAGCCTCCGGCAGCTCGACAGAAAAACACACAAAAACTCGCGAGCGATCGCTATGAAGGTTGCGGGTGTGCCCACTAGCGCCAACTATCGGCCAGATACCGCATATACATGTAAACAGACCCAATTTTTCTCTGTCGGTCTGATCGACAAGACGTACCATTACTCGCTGTTAACCTGGAGTTTTTCAACAGTCTTGGTGAAGTACTTCCTTTTGGTTTGAGCTTTTGCAGTGCAGGTGTTTTATCTTCAACTTAAATCTTGAACTCGTTTTTGGATAGGTTTAATTATTGATGACTTTGGATTGTTTTTTGGACTTTCTTTGACTTTTAAATGGCCGACCCTTCCCTTAGTACGGAAGTGTGTTTTAGGCTTTTAGCAATTATCTTATCACGTTATAAATTGTTGTTGTTAATTATAGATTTTCCTCTATATATTTTATATCTCAACCGCCTTTATTAGGCCTCTTCGATTAGCTTTCCATTTATAATAAACATCAAGATAAATTTTAATGATTTGTTTATATGCGACCTTACCTATTCCTCCCCTAATCCGAGAGTAGGCGGTCCTAACTTGGAAACCGAAGTTAAACAACGTTGAGCCCTTTCAATCGTAAATAACTTTTACAGAGCAAATGATTTAAAACTTATTAAATGAATATTTTTTAGTAGATATTTTATGAAAGATTTTCTTTGAATAGTCTTCGTACTGTTTCAAAGATGAACTAAAGTTTAGTTTATTTATGCTACGCAGTTTGCGCTCTATCGTTACGATAGAGAGAGAGAGAATCACGGTTTCACTTTGCAGAAAGAGTAAATCGAAACTGACGTTTTGTTCATTCTTCTTTCAAACTTAAATGTTTTAAATACTATTTTAAAGGAACTTGTTAATTGAAAAACCTTTCAGTTTTTTCCTTTGGTCAAATAACCTGTTTATTGACGAAAGGTAAGTGGGCTCTTCTCTTCGGTGCGAAATCAAGAGAGAGAGAGAGAGAGAGAGAGAGAGACGGAGAGAGAGAGAGGAAGAGAGAACGTTCCGATCTTTATTCTCGTCCCAAGCGAGTAACGTTGTTCTCGAGTCAGTTTTTTACTCTCGTCCCTAGTCTCTGTACGGTTTCACTTTGCAGAAAGAGTAAATCGATTCTGACGTTTTGTTCATTCTTCTTTCAAACTTAAATGTTTTAAATACTATTTTTCAATATTAAACTTACCCGATAATCATGTAGCTGTCAACTCCGTTGCCCGACAGAATTCTACGGGAGGGATACGCCAGCTATCACTATACTAGAAGGGGGTGTACTCACAAGCGCCACCTGTGGCCAGGTACTACAGTACTTGTTGTTGTCGCCACCTCACTTTTTCCTCTGTCGTGCTTCCGGCTAGACGTTCTTGGATACGCTTATGATTTTGGAGTATTGTTCACGGTTTGGTGAAGTATTTCTCTAAATTTGCAGCTATTCGCTATACTGGAAACTTCTATGTTAGCTTAGCTAGCGTTTGGAATTAATTTAATTTTTATGGTGACGAAGAGAGTATGAACTCTCTTTCACCTTTAAATGGCCGACCCTTCCCTTAGACGGAAGTGTTGGTGTCTAAGAGAGTATAGACTCTCTTTCTTAGTTTTGTTATAGATTTATTTTATATCTCTCCGCCTTTTATAGGCCTCTTCGATTAACTTACTTTTATTATAAACTTATTAAAATTAATTTTTATATTTGTTTATATTCGACCTTTCCTAATAGTAGGCGGTCTTTTCTTGGTACCGAAGTTAATTAACATTGAGCCCGTCATTTCGGTTTTACCTGTTAACATATTATGCTATTTTAATGTCTTTGAAAGAATTTCTTTGATAGTCTCGTACTGTTTTCAAAGTTGAACTAACGTTTTGTTTTGTCTCTGCAGTTGTTGACGTTCAGAACGTTCAACTTGCGCTCTATCGTTACGATAGAGAAAGAATTTTCACGGTGTCACGTTGCAGTAAGAGTAACCGTGTCTAGCGTTTTGTTCATTCTTTCTTAACTTAATGGTTTTAATTCTAATAAAGGAACTTTTCATTTTGGGAAATATTTCAGTTTTTTCCTTTAACAATAATATGTTTTAACGATATATATGATTGGGCTCTTCTCTCAGGTTCTAAGTCAAGAGAGAGAGAGAGAGAGAGAGATAGAGACGGAGGGAGAAAGAGGAGGATAAACGTTTCATTCAAGCGAGTAACGTTGTTATCGTTTTTGCTCTTCTCCCTAGTCTCTTTAGGGGAAGAAGGTAAACGTTTCTAGAGTGATCTAGTGTTTAGTCTCTTTCCAGCCACTGAATTATTTATCTTTCATTAGATTTTTCTGTTACATTGTAATTCTGTTTTCGCAATTACTAACTTTTGAGAAAGGATAGAATTGCGTGTTTCAGGTACAAACCACTTAAAGTTTCGAGTTCAGTGAAATAAGTGCAAACAGAAAATCAAAGTGATAAGTGATTAGCGCAAAGTGTGTCAGTGTTGTGCGTGAGGGTACTTCTGTGCGTGCCAGTCGTCCTCCCAGTCCGGGACCTCTTGCAAGCTCCCAAGCCCAGGGGAGAAGCAATGTCGAAGGGCAAAAGGGTTCGGCAGGCCTTGATCGGCGCACAGAAGTATCCTCGGTGGTTGCGGGCGTGTCTTAAGAGACCGTCACTCCCACCCGCAGACGATTGAGCCCTTATTTTGCTCGTCTGCAGAAGAAATTTCGGGGAGAAAACGCTGGTCTCAGGTCTCAAGACCTCTTAAACGTAAAGTCCAGACCTATGCCAGACGTACGAAGTTAGAGTTCAACAACCCGGATGCAGTCATTGGGTTAGCTCTGACTCGCCGCAGTCATCAGTTGAATGCACTCCGCCTAAGAGGAGTAAGGTTCTGCCGCAACAGATCTCTGCTGTTAAGGCTTTACCTCAGCAGACCTTAGTGTCTGCCGACCCCAAGTTGACTCTACTGCAGTCCATGCAGTCACAACTTACGGTCTTGATGCGTGAGTGTCAGGCTGAGAAGGTTGCGCCTCCTCCTGCGCTCGCTCCGCCTGACCGCAGTACTGCCTGCCAGGCGTACGATGTTGAGCCACGTTCTGAGTTTACTGTTTCCAGTGGTGTGCAGCTCCCTCCGCCTTCCTTAAGGCAACCTCAGCAATGGGAACAGGAGGCTTATACCTCTCTTC
Organism: Palaemon carinicauda; assembly: GCF_036898095.1. Lineage (NCBI taxonomy): Eukaryota > Metazoa > Arthropoda > Malacostraca > Decapoda > Palaemonidae > Palaemon > Palaemon carinicauda. The sequence goes on from NC_090730.1 coordinate 27,712,803, forward strand.
CTCCGCTTCCACTTGCTGTTCCACCAGTGAGGCAACACTCGCTTGAGGTACAACAACCTCTCCCATCCATGAGTCAGTCTCCTCAGCTCTCGCTGCAGCGAGCTCAACCCTCCTCAAGGCAAGCACCTCAACACCTTAGCCTTGCGCCTCAGGAGCCTCAACTTGCGAGACATTTACTGCGTTCTGCGCAGCCACTACCTCATCGCTCTCAGCTCACACCGCAGGAACCTCAACTCGTTCCTCAGGAACTTGCTACTGCGCATCCGCCAACCACTCAGCAAGCGCAACCCTTGAGTTCAGCCACTCATGCCAGGAGTCAGCCTCCTCCACCCATGCGCCTACCTTCTGCTACTTCTTTTGATCAGCCTTTGCAGACTGAGCCTCAGGTGTTCCCTCAACAGAGTCTTGAAGAGGAAACCACAACTATTGTTGTTCCAGCTCGTTCTGACTCTGCTGTTCAGCATACCTTACCTCCATTTTCAAACATTATGATAATGGAGGTTATTTGTATTACTTATTTAAAAATATATTTGTATTCCTTGCAATATATTTTTAACAAATCGCAAAATATGGCAAAAATCATGAGTTATGAATGTAAGGTAATATTATGTTGATATTAAACCCCTTGCAAGCATGCATGTAGTAATGCAGTGTTGCCAACAGGGCGAGTTTCCCTTTCCGGAGGTGAAGTAGATTATAGTACATTTAGTGTAGCTTAATTCTACGATTATCATGCCGGCTATCAAATTCATCAACAAAACAGTCTAAATCAATTCCCTCGGCACGTGCACTTTCAATGGACGGTAATGCGATATTACTCACTCTAGCACTGGTCATGGAATTTCTGAGAAATGTTACACGCCATGCAACACGCTCTGCTTACCTTACAGCATGTTCTACATACAGCATGCTCTGCATACAGCATGCTCTGCTTACAGCATGCTCTGCATACAACAGGCTCTGCATACCTTACCGCATGCTTCTCAGTCACACATCTTTGGTTGTTGCCAACTCACTAGACTGTCAAGCAGTTTCTTAACGTTGCCTTCTAGTCTGCTGCGTTTGCACAGTGTAACCCTCACTGAGAGAACTTAGCTTTTCTCGGATATGGTCCCTGTAGATGAGAAAGTGCTTTTCTCCCTCCTTCTGATATTCCCTTGAGGACTCTGTCATTTGGAGAGGAGCCTTTAGCTGCGTAGCCTCCTATGGACTTTTATTTAAGCATAACATGCTTCCAGGGAAGGTAATGGTCCCCACTTCAGTCGCTAATCCCGTCTGTTACCACACCTGCTCCCATAGTCCTTGAGCTGTGTTGCAAGACATGCAGTCCAAACTTAGTCCTTGTTAGAGGATTTTTTGTTTACGGAGTCAGTGTGTCACTGGGAAGACGTTCAACAACCAGCAGGAGTGACTTGTTGTGACGCAGTACGGCAACCTTAGCAACCCGATAAGGAGTTGTCTGTACGACCCAGACAGTCTAGACAGCTTCGGGTTGTCACTGTACTTCCTCGCTTCCCCATGGTTGACAGTTCACAGACTGTGCAGCAGTACCATGATCTTGTGTCCGGCTCCGTCAGACGACTGGCTTTTAGGAGCTCCCACAAGTCGTCGCTGTCTGGAGATTCTCAAATGGACTATGGATCTGACCAAGGAACTGGGCCTCCTGGTCAATTTTGAGGAGTCTCAGCTCGTCCCATCCCAGACCATTGTCTCCCTGGGTATGGATCTTCAGAGTCGAGCTTTTCGGGCTTTTCCGTCGGCCCCAAGGATCTTCCAAGCCCTAGAATGCATCCAGAGCATGCTGAGAAGGAACCGATGCTCAGTCAGGTAGTGGATGAGTCTAACAGGGACACTTTCATCGCTGGCCCTGTTCATCGTGTTAGGGAGACTCCACCTCCCCCCCCTTCAGTATCATCTAGCTGCTCACTGGATAAAGGACATGACGCTAGAGACGGTCTCAGTTCCTGTTTCCGAAGAGAGAAGGTCTTCTCTCGCGTGGTGTAAGAACAGCTTTCTTCTCAAGGAAGTCTACCTTTGGCTGTTCAGAAACCCGACCGCCGTCTCCTCTCGGATGCATCAGACACGGGCTGGGGTGCGACTTTGGACGGATAAGAATGCTCGGGAACATGGAATCAGGAGCAAAGGACACTTCACATCAATTGCAAGGAGTTGTTGGCGGTTATTCTGGCCTTGATAAACTTCAAGTCCCTCCAGCTTAACAAAGTGGTGGAGGTGGACTCTGACAACACCACAGCCCTGGCTTACATCTTCAAGCAGGGAGGGA